>NC_090888.1:64116601-64119101 GCF_036669925.1 Montipora capricornis
GTGGCTTACACCAGAACGTTAAGGCTTGGGGGCCATCCCCTGGCCGAACGTATTGGATTCGACATAAAGTGCACATTCTCGAATTTGCTCGTCCGTTTTCGGGCGTCTATAAGCGAGTCAAATATTCTTCAGATTTGCCGCCACCAAAACAATTTCCAAACCATGCGTCGTGCAAAAGGTTCTCCGATTTAATATCAGGAAAAAATTCGTGTTTTCTTAAATTTGTTAAAGGTTTTATTAGGTTATATTACTTATTACGTTAAATAAGGATTGGGAAGACTTACCTAGATCATTTAAGTTATGGAATTGGGAAAAATAAACATTTTGTGATGTCTGAAAGATGAGAGTGGAGGTAGGCTTGGCCATATCGATTTTCCATGCCTTGTTACCATATCATTAATAACAATACCCAGGGTGGAATATTGCATTATGTAAACTCGATTTACATTGGTAATTAATAGTCGAGATGAGAAGCCTTTCATAATCAAAGGTTGCACCTTCGCGACGCCTCTGTGACAACAAATGTTACGACAAGAATCAAAAGTTCGGCGGCATATCATGCATTACATGTGAGTCCTCTGCTGTACCGGAGACATAGGCGCCTATGGCCCTGTAGAAACTCCAGTGTTTCTTTACAAAAGCTATGGGTCCGTACCGCTTTTTTGACGGATCCGGACTCAAATCTTTCTGTCGTGTAAACGGCCTTTAAGTTGCCTTGGATGGCATTGGGTTCTCCGGCCTTTTAATATTGATATTGATATTGTTGATTTGTAAGCTCTTGTAATAAAAAGACAACAGTCGTATTCATTTTTCGAAAGTCATGATTTTGATCTCTATATTGTTGTTTTCTTTCACGCTCTGCCTCATCATTCCTTTTTTCTTATTTATACTCTGTGCTGTTCGAAGTATTAATCTCAGATCGAATAAATCTAAAATATTTCTTGTTTCACTCCCTCGTTTTCGTTCTCATTTCCGATGCATCAGACCAACTTACTCTTCTAAGAAGATGTAGCAACGTTCCTGAATCGCACTCATCTCCTTTAAACCATGATCATCAAAATAGAATTTCTACTTCTGATTTGAAGTGCGATAATTGGGTTAGGATTTTTAGAAAGTATTTATGAGTTCAGTTGTATTTTCTCCTTAGTCAAGATGAAGCGATGTTTCCAATTCAGCGCTGGATACTGCGTCAGAAATGCTTTTAAAATTTATGACATATATTGTTCCCGCCACCTATGAGATGAAATACTGTTTTGCCCGTCTGTTTTGTTACGATCTTCTTTTGATGTGCATGTTTTGGTTTCACCCCTCACAATCGGATACCCTTGCTAAGCACTCGCAATTTGACTCGCGAGAGTGCAAATGCATACCCCACCGAGGATACAAAATTAATGTTTCTGAGGAATATTTTGGATTTCGTGATTCATCCAAAGAAGAAGTTGACGCATTCACGCTCCCAGGGAAGCAATCTACGCAGCGGCGACTGGTTCCTATGTGACCCGCTCGTAATTTCCAGATGACAGATACTTAACAAAGGGAAAGGAATGTTTGGCTCGTTTCAGCAGACGCTCGTGGAGGAGGAACGCGTGACGAAGCCCAAAGAACGTCTGCCTGGGAGGCTGGCGTTGGTGATGTATGTACTGATTGAATGTCCCCTAAAACCTCGTTCCCAGGGCTTTTCCACAGAAAGAAAATCGCCATTTTTCTTTTTAGGGAAAAGCCCTGGGAACGAGGTTGTGTCTCCAATAGTCGTGAGAACATAATGACAGCCGCTCACGAGGGTACAAGTCACTGCATGTAAACGCACTGATAATATTGTCGAGAAAAGGATGTTTTAGTTTTCTTGCCCTCTGGATGAGAAATCCTTGATATTTCAGCCTTTGCCGTTCGTTTTCGACTCGTGGATGGAAGTCAGTGACTCCATCATTTTAGCTGTATCGCCTTTGAATGCCTTGATGCGGGATCAGTTAATGAAAACTTGAGCAGAGTTTTGTTGAAACTTTCCTTCCCAATGAAAATTCTAGCACTTTGGTTAACTCGAAGCTGTTTTAATTCCCGAAAATTTTGACAGGGTGGTTTTTAGCTAAAACCGTTTGGTTACAGCAAATACAGACGCTTAAAACATCTACGAATGTTTTCGTGGACAGTCTTCAACAAAGTCCTCCAATACGGTGGCCTGTAAGGTTATACTTCTGGTGGTTCGTACAAGCCGCCATACGCCATCGTACTGCATTTGTAATTTTCGCATTCCTTTTTACTCGTGGATATATCCACGAGTTTTGGTGGGGATCTTTATGCAAATTTGTCACTCCTGCGTAACCGGAAGTTCAATCTAATTAGCCAATCAGGATGGATCATCAAAACACAGCTGTGACTTCCTGTTCGCTACAAGGTTGTGCGCCGCCATTGCTGTTTGTTGCTTTCCTCGAAAGTGTGTTATTTGAGCACCTTCCGCTGCATTTAGAAGCAAGAAACTGAAGAATTAAAGAAACGGCGTTCT
>NC_090888.1:64126601-64139101 GCF_036669925.1 Montipora capricornis
CAAAAATAGATGGCTTGAGTTAAGGTTTTCTTTCTTTCTTTCTTTATGTGCAACTTGGAGGAAGAGTTTTAAGAAAAATCAAAGGGGATAAAAGCATTTAATTCCATAAGAAACTTACATGTAGCACCATACATCCAAATTTACCATCTTTGCAGCAAGACATTAATACACGTGCCAATAATACTGAAGCTGTCCTACCGAGACACAGATAATGGCTCCTGAAAGTTCTCAGGGGGAAAACACATTGCACTTAACTAATGAACTAAAGTTGTATCGTCATTTTTTTAATTCCTTGGTTATTATACACTACAAAAATACAAAACAATTCTGAGGCAATTAACATCTGTCTGTGACCTTAAAAGTCTTGAAATTGTACTGTCATTAAGCCTCTTTCTCAATCATTACACAACACAATCAGTTGTGTAGCCTATAAAATAAAAAGCTGCAGCAATCGCTTATTAATCACACTACAAAAGGCATGCCAAGGATTGGTCGAAACGAAATACTCTGTGTTTAAGTGAATATCTCCTCACGATCTAAGATCTAAGATCAGTGGAAGATTAACCCATTGATTCCTGGGGGTTCCCCATTGACAAGTAAGATCGTCTGGCGTTTGACAGAGTAAAATACTAAGTATGGCCGGTTTAGGGGTGAATGGGTTAAATTAATTGACAGTTTTTCAGTGAGCGATTAAGAACCTCCAACTCTCTTGAAAAGAACGGTGCCAACCAATGACGCTAAAATCAAAGCATCCTTACAACCCTGAATCAACTGGTACTGCTGGGGCAATTTTGTTGATGGGACGAAATAGTACAATGTCAGCTGTATAACACTTGGTTGGTCCTTAATTAACTCTTCCTTGGTCATACAAGGAATGTCCTTTTTTTCCTTTTCTTGCTAGCTTGTTTTTTTGTTTGTTTGTTTTTTTGGTGGTATTTTAACCCTTCGACGCCTAAACCGGCCAGACTTAGTAGTTTACTTTGTCTAACGCCAGACGATTTTACTCGTCAATGGGGAACCCCCAGGAGTCAATGGGTTAAGGGTATAAATGTGTTGCATCTTAACTTGTATAAAAAGGTTGTAAGATTCACTAATACCTGTAATTAATATCAAATAAGCTTTAATGTAAGATACAAACTTCAGAGTACTGTTATTGTAATTTAAAAAATGTTAAATGGGCAGACGGTAATCATCTTTACAGATTGTCCACAGTTAGTTCCTTTGTGGGACTGTTTTCAAAGTTGGTGTCTACTTTGATCATACCTGCAAAGGATCTGGTTATGCTGCCAGATGTTTAAAAGAAAAAACTCAATTGACATTGACAACAATTTATTGTTAATTTTAAGTAAAATGCTGTATTAAAATGAAAAGAAAATGTGCTATCGTAATAAGGGGTTTTCAAGACTTCAAAAGCTCGGAATGCGTGTCAATAAGATAACAGTGAACAGAAAGATTTGCGAAGCATACAATAACTACAAAAAATTCACATAATGGAGTCTGCAATTCCATTGAGAAAAAAATTAAAAAGGTACTGTACATGACCATATTCACAGCATGAAAATAACCTATGAAATCAAGATTTTTATGCACCTCCTTTCAACAATTAAATAAACAAAACGAAAGTAAAACTGACAATATTAATTTAAACTCTTATAGAGACAGGTATTTGTGATGATGAAAAAGGCTGATGTCAATGCTTGGACATGTCTCGCCTGTGCAACCAAAATTAATTCGTTGCGGTAATATGAGAAGCGGAACACTATTAAAATATTGACGACTAGTACCTTCCCTTGCAATGGGTCTTCTATCTGATTCATTCTAGTCGACTCTTCGAATCGAACTTAGGAGTTTTGACCAAGCATTTTGATTTTACACATGTACAGATAATTGTCCTCACTTAACAAAATCTTTGAATTTGTTGAATTTTAGATTTTGCTGGTCCCTTTGCTACCCAAATTTTCATCACAGGGTATGTCTGTTGTACGAGCCAGACAAGGACAGCGATAGAAAAAAATGGCGACCGTAGATGTGGTATTTACCGCTGGATATAAGGGATCACAATCTGACTTCACTGTATGAGGTTCTCTGATTGGGCGGAAAAAAGACAATTGCGGAAATTTCCGCCCAATGAGAAGATTAGAATTTGATTTGCTCTGGAACTCGTCCGTTAAAGGTATGTTCCCAGGGGCTCTTCTCGCCTTACTTGAAACTTAACGCCAATCCCGATTTTGCCCATGATTTTCTTGTCCCGTCTTGACTGACTGCCCCTGGGTCTCCGAGGATGGTTGCATATGAGAGCCCCCCGTGCTGTTACACCTATCCAGCTGTTATATCACACTGACTAATGCACAAAGAAAACTTCAGCCTGCCAATTTTAAACAATCACGGAAACTTTCATATCCACGAGAAACGACAATGGCACTTTGATTTATATTTCGTACCAGTGTTGATGGGCGAATTCTCCCGACGGGATTTTTCACTTCCGTTTTAGATTTTTATTGTTTGGAAAGTAGCCAATGAAATCCTGTGTCTCCAGAGCCAACAGGGTCTGGTGTTCAACCTCTGGCGACCGCTAAGAGGGCCGGGACGAGAATAACCCTCAGTAAGAACGACGATATCTCTTTTGTTCACCGATAGTGATTCAACTCGAGCCATGAAGGTATTTTTCGTTATTGCAGCCCTAATCTGTGTGATTCCTGCCTCTGTGGAAGCTACCCAGCAGTGTGTCTCCTGTACAGGTGGAAGCTGCGAGGCAAGTAGTCCGAAGACAGAGACTTGTGACGAGAAATGTATTACGATGCTCTTGCGGGCAAAAAGTCCTGACCAAGACGACCCGTTTGTGGTAAAAGGATGCACCAGTGACAGCCTATTTTACCGACGATCATGTGTCAACAAATGTTACGACTCAAAGAAGGAGTTTGGCTCAGGCCAGTACTATATGTGTGTGTACTGTTGCACCGGAGACAAATGCAATTCCTGTTCGCGGATGAAGGATGGAATAATCAAGATTGTCGTGTCTGTTGCTATTGCGTTGATCAAATATCTGTATGTTTAATTAAGAAGGGGCAACTAACTGACAACGGTCTTGGATTGAGGAATAACTGAAATTGTTAACCCGGGACTATTTAGTCGCGTAGTCTATGTAGTGAAGTAGTTCCATCTGCTTGCCAGCTGGCGTGAGCAGAGAGACTCATCGATAACAGAAACATATGGTTTTAATGCTTGTAGGTTACAGGGTTGAGTGTATATGTCACAATCCAAACAACTGATTTCGATGTGTAGGTCAGAGGTTTGCTCGTGTATGTCACAATCCAAATAAACAACTACGTTACATCGAAAATTCTGATTTTTATCCTTCTTTTTGTTTCGACCAGACTCACAAACTTCTTTGAATACATTTTCTGCACCACGAAATTGTTTTGCATCAAGTTGGGTGCCTATTTTCTTTCCGTGCGTGAAAAATTTATTCTCTTGGCGTTTAAATCGACATCCGTGGACGTTAGAAGTCAGCTCACTAAGCCTGGCTTTTTTTTATATTCGTCCACTGATCTTAATTGCTTCACTGTCGATCGATTAGTGTAGATCTCACTTGGTCAAGAGTCAGTTCATTCAGTAAAGAATTGTATGCAAACTATTTTGTAGTTGGCGGCTAAATTCGTATACATTAGTTAGTAATTACTTTGCAGCATATTTGATGTGAACAAACTGATAGTGATTCGAAAATAAAAATGCTTGTGAGCATAGTTAATAGACGGGAATACTTATGAAACCCGACAAATTTCTTTGTTGTAGGTTTTTGTTCTCTTTTTTGCAACCTTGTCCCCGGAGCGCTTAACCCTTAACCTCGTCCCCAGAGCGCTTAAAGCGCATGGACTCATTCGCGTGCGCTGTTTGTGTGTACAAGATAACTTGGCCAATTTTCGAGGTTTTGCATTGGAAAACGAGCGTTAAAAATAAACCATATGCGCAATAAATGTACACAAGATACTGAGTTCTAGAATTAAGTTCACCTTGAAGAAGAAACAGTGAACTTCCAGATGATGTAAAAATATTGCTAAAAAGTGATTCAAAACACGTCCTAAGGCTCAACTGAAAATGTAAAGGTAGAATTTTCGAAGTAGCGCGCGTTAAGCAATCAAGAAAGTTTTTGATCGCGAACGAAACAAAGCGCTTGAAAAATATATATTATAACTCAAAATATGCCTTGTGCAATTTACAGTTAAGTCTAACCACTCAATGGATAAAATTTGTTTGAAATTTATTCCAATCGTTTTGTTTTCTTGCAGGTATACGTGCAAAAATTATGCACAAACGCCGCTGCCGAAACAAGAGTTTTCTGCTTGTGGAAATACACAAAACCACAAGATTAAGGCCCCGGACGCACTGGGCAAATTTTGTTTATTTTGCGAAGAAATCTGTCACCAGTTCCCTGAGACAAGTGCGCCTGGTGATTTTTAGATCTACCAAATTTGTCAAGTTTTACCAAACTTCAAAGACGTCGTCGTCCTGCCTCGGAGCAGGACAAATTTTTGTTAGGCGTGAGATCTGACAGATTTGTTAATTAACACGCCATGACTTGAAGGAAAAATCGGCAGGTTAGTTTTGCAGGTTGCAGGTTGCAGGTTGAAATTTACTGTGACTGTTACATGAATAGCTAACCTTAGGCCTAATTAGGCCTAAAGAAACGTTTTTAGGCCTAAGGAGGCCTAAAGAAACGTTTTTAGGCCTAATTAGGCCTAAGGTTAGCTATTCATGTAACAGTCACAGTAAATTAGTAAATTTCAACCTTGCAACCTGCAACCTGCAACCTGCAAAAAAAACTAACCTGCCGAGGAAAAGTTTGATCTCTATTTTTAGTCGGAGTATTTCAGTCGGCCTTCTACGGACAAATCTGTTGTGGTATTCTAGAACCAGTTGCAGTCATACAAGGTGAAGCCTCCACTGGCATAGTAGAGGTAGCAACTGCCTCTGCTGGAGTTGAACGAATTCCAGGATGAAAAAAACTAGAATGCAAGCAATAATATGCCGAGGGAACATATTCGATCGAAGCGGTTAAAGATCACCATAAGCCCATGACTCCTGAGATCTCATGTAACCTTTCCGGCGAACAAAGCGCAAGCGATGGTGTTTATTTTCGTGTGATTGACACTTGTGGTTAACAAATATTTTGCTGTGTCTCAGTGCGCCCACGTTTGACAAATTGAAAATTTGGCAGAGACAAATTTTGTCGAGATTTTTGGAAGGACCAAACAAATTTTGTCAGTCCAGTGCGTCCGGACCCTAATTTAGTTAATTGATCACTATCATGTTTCATGAGAGAACAAACAATTGTACTTTTTTGTACAAACTTTCACTGAAAGATAACTTACACAACACAAGAAAAACAACAGAGAAAATCGCTGGAGGTTTTCTCGCATTTGCGGAATATAAACGCACGATCGGATTGATTTATTTGTTGAAGATACTGATCTTCCGAGGTATGCCGAAGGCGAAAATTCCGTCGATTACCAATTTATTTTAGGAAAAAAAAATCCATCGGTTGATCAATATAAAGCTAAATTAGGGAGCTAATCAATGCCCATTATGACGTTAATTGCTACGAAGGCCTTGAATTATGCGCGGCTTACTCCATGAAAAAAGGCAATGCGCTCGTTTCCTTTACCATTAACTCCTATGAAAACTCTAAAACGAAATAAAGAGCAGTAGCTGCCACAAAATCTGGAACTTGAATATTATCGAGCTGATCATTCTAGCCAGCTTCTTGTTTGTCATCGGTCGCTTGGTTTTCACCGTCTCAGTTCTTCGTCACTTTTAAAGCCATCTAAATCAAAATTGTTGTCTCTAGTATCCCCTCCTCCGACAGGAAAACCATAAAAGATCCCCTAGACCCCTAGATCCTCCGAATCCGAAAAAAGAAAGCATGAATATCCCCATCGTTTGATGCGTTATCCAGCGCATCGGCTGTTGCGTAATTAGATCGCGCGATCAAATGGGCAAAAAGCCAGCCCTTGTGGGGTCTCTTATCAGCTGTCAAAATATGCTCACAAAACGACAAATGATTGGTCAATTATCCTACTAAATCTCCATAACAACAAAAAATTTAGATTTGCTATAAAAGGCCTATCCGCACTAGCAAAAAAGTTGTTTATTTAGACAAATTTTCTGTCATCGCCAACGCTTCACAAGTGCGGACGATTTGTCGCGACCTGACAAATTTTGTCCGAAGCGGACAAATCTACAAACGCACAGCCGACAAAATTTTCCCGGGTAAAACTTCGACAAAATCGACGAAATAAACAAAATTGTGTTTAACTTGTCAATCATTTGTCAGAAAAGCTATTTAGACCTGCCTGGTAATTGAACTCAGTACAATTTACCGTCTGAGGCAATAACTGCTTTTCGTGCGAAACGCAATGCTTCTTTGATGTTTGCCGAGCTTCAAAACCAGCTTCACTTGATTTCAGTCCCCTCTATTAACTATGTTGTGAGTCAGTTACGTAACGTTGTGTCAAACTGGGTCGGCCAATTGTTGAAACATTGATGTTTCAACATCAAAGAAAGGGACAGAAATAGTTTATGATCGGGTTCACAGTCTGACAGCTCAAGAAGTCAAAGAAATCGCGTTTGAAGAGGATTTAGCAAATGCGGTTTGATAGAGTTCTGTCATAACTTTTTGACAACTCAGAAACTTCCCACAATCAGTGAACAACGTCGAAGGATAATGCTTACACTGGCGAGTGGAACCAAGTTGGATTGATGTTGACTACTAACCACCCTTTCATAAAGTAAGCTTTTTAGCCGGATACAGTTCAAGAGTAACCAGATGTTGTAATAGAAATTAGTGTGTTGTAGGGGTGTATCCAAAACGCTGGTTGCTTAAGGGGCTGTTTACATGGAGGTAGGAAGATCCTAGAAGGCGAAACAACTTTTCGTTTGGTTTACATGCAGAAATTTCTGTCAAGGTGGAAGTGGAGAATGAAACCAAGATGGCGGGCAAGAACAACAAAAATGTAATTTGGGTCCTTCTACTCTCCTTACTAGCTTTAATAACTTCCTTTCAGCAGCAGCTGGTAGTCCTTTACAACTTGATTTTTCAATTGCAACAACAGCAAGCCATGACCATGCACTTAACGCATAGTGCTGTCGTTGCAAGATATTTTCATCTCTCGAGAAGGAGGAGAACACGTGGGCTTGGAGAGCGATTATGGCGAAAACTTGGAAGGACAGACGTGTGGTGGGAGAATCTCTACACCTGAAGATTAACAGAAGACCGTGAATGGAAAAAGAACACCCGGCCGCCGCCATATTTGTTTTTTTGTCCCTAGTACCAGGAACTTCCGAGCGAAGGCAGCTTACATGGTGCTAGGATCTTCCTAGCGCTAGGATTTTCCTAGCTCACAGCTAGGAAGATCCTAGCACTAGGGCCAATTACGAACTCTTGCATGTAAACTGAATACAGAAAACATATGGCGCTAGGATGATCCGCCTACCTCCATGTAAACAGCCCCTAAGTATTATTCTGAATTATAAAAGAAAAGCGTTAATTAGCACTATTCACAATCCTGTTAATAAAATCTTTAGGTGTGCTCATTGAAACAATGAATTGTACTTTCCCATTGATATCTTTTTATTATTTTTTCCTATCTTTCCTCTTGCAATTTAGGATTTTTTTGGAACACGTATAGGCGCCGTAACTGGCTCAAGTGAAATGTGAGTAATTAAACGACTGAAGAATATGATGGTTTGTACAATAATATAAGAATTAGCTCTTCAACACAATAGCCCTTTGCTTTGTATTCAAGAAAGAAAAAAATTGGAATAATCAGGAAACCCATGACCCGGAGCCTACAACTTCATTGTGTTCGTGTCACGGCGTTTTCACAGACCGATTCATTAAATGAATCGGTCTGTGAAAACGCCTTGAATTTCCCGTGAATGAGACTCCCACAGGGTACCGATGACAAATTACACGAAAATAATCTGACGTCATAGGGTCACCGAACCGGAACTGCCTTTGTTTTTTTTTGGCGAAAGGCCTTCTGGGAAGGCTTTCGCCATCATGTCATGGCGTTGAGTGAGTCTATATTGCGCAATACTGGACATATGACTAGCGAGTTTATCCGTGGCCCGAAAATACACAGAATACATCCAAAAAGGAGTTTGAGTGGGGAAATAAAATACACGTTCAAAGTCAGAATCACTGAACTATACTTTGAAGCTATCGAAACCAATCGAGACCCCGAAAAACTCTCAAATTTTGAGCTTGAATGTGGCCTATTTTCGTGATAATGAATTCATTCGGTCTTTTGTCCTGAAATTTAAATGCAACTGTAAACCCGTGAAATAATTACTAAATTAAATTAAACTCTAATTCTATTGTTTTCCTTTTGTAGCCCATCTGGAGCGTGCAACTTCCATACAGCGTCTGTGAAACGGCGTTTTCACAAGTAGCTTTATTTTTAGCCTAGCCCTTCCCGCGAACTAGGTCGACAAACAAAGTGAGTTCCGGTTCGCTGACCTTATGACGTCAGCTTAATTTCTTGTAATTGGTCATCGGCTTCCTGTGGGAGTCTCATTCGCGGAAAATTCAATCTAAAAATAAATCGGTCTGTGAAAACGCCGTTACACGAACACAGTAGAGTTGCTGGCTCCGAGTCATGGGTTCCTGACTAGGTACATTACTTGTCAGAAATAAACTCTATTTGTTACCCAATTTATTTTTTCAAAACACAATACCCTTTTGGTTTTCTATTCAGCCTGAGCCACATGCAGTCATAGACTGGATATTTTTTTTTCGGAAAAGGTAGTCTAAAAATAGATCGGTCTGTAAAAATCCCGTGACATAGGCCCATTATAGGAGTTGTAGGCTTCGGGTCATGGGATCCTGGAATAATTCAAAATTGTTTGCACAGTATGCGATGAGTAAATGATCCTCGCAGCCTGCATACAGGCTCTTCATTTGGGCAATTCAGGGTGGATTTTTTGCCTATATTTTGCGTTCGAATGGAGAAGGGCATTGGGGCGAGAAAGGGAAAGAAGATCCTGCAATGGTCCAACACGATCTCTTCCTCAAATGAAGGATTATCCTTCATTGTCAGTTTGCCTTAATGAAGAATTATCCTCCATTTTGATCACTCTGTCCCAGGACTTGTGGTAGCAAATAAAAAGAAAAGAAGTAAAAGCAGCCTCTGAACAGGATTTGAACCCGGAGCACCCACTTTGAAGGAACAGTTTTTATCCACTTAACCACTTAAGATCAACTGACTAGAAAATGTGCCGCTTATTTACCAAAACTGAAGCTTGATTTTAAAATGGTTAGCCTTCTCTTGAAGTTTGGTAACCGACATTTTTACTGTGTAAGCTAAGCTTGCTTCTTAGGGTGTTCATGATACACGTTTACAGCGGCACTTTTGGAAGAAAAATTATTGACATTCATAAAATAATGACATCCTCGCAGTTAGTGATGTGGTAGTCTCGTGGTTTAGTGAAGGGGTTATTGATCACACGTCCCCAGGTTCGAGTCCTGTGAGTCCAGACATTGGGGTCGTCTTTTAAAAGGAATATGTTCATTTCCCATGATCCCTATCAAGCCTTCGATGTCCAAATTAAAATGAACGATAATACCGTAAAGTTCCGATAGTAACGTCCCCCCGAAATTAACGTCAATTTCTTTGTGGCCGCTAGTAAGTCCCGAAAGTAGTGCCCCCCCCCCCCCCCCCCCGAAAGTAGCGACCCCCCGCCCCCGAAAGTAGCGAGACCAAGCTCTTTTAATGGTATACCGTATACTATTAATTTGTCAATCAATAGTCAAAATTTTAATGTACAATAATATGTTCGTGCAGTGTCATAAATTGTTCAAGATAAAGCACTTAAATTTACAACAAGGGGATCGAAGCTTTATGCCACCGTTCGTCCTTGACATCAGTTCACTGATGAAGCGTCATCGATGTAAGAACTACCGTAAACCGGTATAATTTCGTATTAACAACAGGAACATTTGTTCAAATTGAAATTGAAAAATCTATATGGTTTTCTATTATAGACTTTTGCTGTATTTATCATTATCTTCTTTTCATGAAACACAATGGAGTGCAAATAAAATGTTGTTCTTTTTTTAATTTTGTGTTGTTCATTTTTTTATTTCGGAAAGAAAGCTCGCGGCAGCTCTACTACCCCCAAAGCTGCTAATTCCGAAAATAACGAGGGTCGCTGTTATAGGAACTCTACGGTACTTCACTTGGAAGAAATTGACAATTAAGAATAATCCTTCAATGGGCCATTTCCGAGTCGCTATTTGTCTCGGTTTCGAAGTGAGTCTTGGTGTTCAACTATTGTAAGGGAAATGAGTTTGATTTGCATAAGAATACGCAACTCATTTCCATTTCAATGGTTGTGCACCAGGACTTGCTTTGAAACTGAGGCATGCAGCAACTCGGAAATGGGCTATTAAGGGAGAGACTTGGTTGAACGGTCTCTGCCCACCCCGTTCCCAGGGTCTTCTCGACTTTCAATATGGCGGCGGGTCGGGAGAAGGGTAAAGAATTGTTTCCATATCTCAAAGTGCCCTTGGACGAGAGGGGGCATGAAACAACAACACTGCAACAATCCAAACCCATACAAAAATGCTAACCTTAGGCCTAAACATTATCTAAAGCATATTGTTTAGGCCTAAGGTTAGCATTTTTGTAAAGGTTTAGTTTGTTTTCATGTTCCTCATGGGTCGGTGATGATGCATTTTAATGAAGCGCCAATAAAGAGGAAACACTGCGTTAACTCGAAGGTTTAATAAACGACAACTAGAAGCAAAACTCAGGCACGAGGAACAGACGTACAGACAAGCCTGCGCAGCCGCTAACAACCGCTGAGTACAACGTAAATAACGTAGTGGCGTGGTTGCCTCCTAGCTTTCTCCGTAGCACCTAGTCACAGAAGTAAACAGAATATGCGTGCAAAGTGAACGACTAAATGTAGAAACTTATAGAGGCTGAACTAGAAAAACGACGCTGAAAGCGAACCCGAAACTAAACTGGTATACGCACAACGGGTGCAGTCTCTGGTCCCTTAGATTTGTCCTTCTAAATGTAACGAGTAAAATAAAAGTACCACAGGAAGGAGAAAGGGCACGGACTAGTGTTACCAGAAAGAACGCAAAAGCCGAGCACACTACTTTAAGTCCCAGTCCTGATTTTGCCAAAACGGGGCGCTTCGATGACGGCCAGACCTCCTGGGAGGAACAACAGCAGCAGACTCGGGTGGGGCACGCGAAAGAACCGAGCAGTCTAGAGAAGAGGATGGGGTGCAGGGTGGTGGGACAATGGCTGCAGGTACTGGAGGAAGTTCCTGAACGGGGTCAACATCGTGCACGTGTTGCGGATCCGTGGGTTGTTCATAGGCGGGAGTCTGAGTAACCACTGGAGAAGGTGCAGGGACAGGGGGCTGTCGTGGAGGTAGACTAACGGGGTCGGCGTCATCATCAGAGTCAAATGGGGAAGGCTTAAGAAGGCCACGAATGGGGCCCTGCGGGGACAGAGCTAAAACTGTCGGAGCCACTGGATAACATTCAGACATAGGCACCAAGTAGAGTTTGCTGCGAAACTGGGAGGTGGTGAACTTCCGGAGCTCGCAATAGAGGTCCTCACGAACGCAGACCACAAGGTATTTCTCACGGGCTTTCAATTTGTCTCGGTCACCTTTCAAGAAAACTAAGTCGCCGACAGAGACGGCAGCTGAGGGTCGGTTGGTACGGCCACGAGCCTTAGACTTTGCGCTGGATGCGTGATTCTGCTGGCGGGAGTAATTCTGACTAAGGATGAGGTGTCTGTCAACTATGGGAAGCTGTTCGCCAGTTAGCTGGTCGCGTTGAGTCCAGACCTCCCGCGCCGAGAGGCCATCACGTCGGATGCGGGAGTTTGTGTTTGCCGTGGCTAGGGCGAGAGTGACGTCAGACACGGGTCCTCCCTCAGGGCACAAGTTGAGGAGCTCTAAACCAAGCTCCTCAATGGCACGCTCTGCAACGGGATTCTTGTTGGGATTCTTGACCCTGCCGATCTCCAAGGTAATTCCGTGGGAGAGGAGAATTGGGTCGGAGGCAAGTGCACAGAAACCGGGGGCAGGATCAACACGGACTGTCACACCGCCATCATGTAAGGAACGCAGCTGGGAACATAAGACTATGAGGGCGTTGCGCAGATCCTCATGTTTCTCGCTCTTGACAAGGGTGGTTAAAGTGTACGAGGAGACAGTCTCTCTTAGTACGAGGATGAATTGTCGGTGACGTCGAGCAACATCAGCAGCGAATGAGACGCCGATGGACCGAGGAGCTTCCATGCTTGACTGGGGCTGAAAGTGTTTAGGGATTGACTTCACGGACTCACAGATGTGACAGGAAGAAGATACAAGGTCGATGGCCTTGTCAACGTCTAGAGCGAAGAAGTATCGGCTGAAGAGACGCTTTGTTTGGTACTTTGACGGATGGCTAAACCGGATGTGAAGAGCTGTTA
>NC_090888.1:64154101-64166601 GCF_036669925.1 Montipora capricornis
TACGCGCTGAAACACTAAAAATACAAGTAAAAATAGAACTGTAACCAGGATAATGCATCTTGAAGTAAAAAACATCCTCTGGTTAAAAATGTAAAAACTTAAGCTTTCGTCTATCAGTCTATCATTCGTTAAAGGCTCTAGACTGATAACCGAAAGCTTATATTTTTAACCTTTTTAACCAGAGAACGTTTTTTACTTCAAGAACTAAAATACACTCACCGAAAGCGTCAGAAGTTTCATCTCTCGCTCTTACAGCAACCAATGATCATTTCTCCAGTTTCTTTTATGGTGTGTAAGGCTAAAATTTTTGAGTTTTGAAGCAAGCAACCGTGGACAATCTTCCTGTCTATGCTGTCGGTGTACGTTGGATCAGTGGCTTGATCTGATCGGCGTAATACAAGTTGAGAAGCTAAATATTTTGAGCTGGCCAGCCGAAATATACGGTACACCACTAAATTCAGATCTATGTTGTATCGCCTCTTGCTTCTAACATTTTTGTTTCTCGAACACTTGCAACCCACCATTTCTACTGTTTACTGTTTTCTCTTTTCTGTTTCCGTTTAAACTCAAGCATGCGTAATAAGACCGGAACCCACGTTTTCTGGGAAAACGGACGCCATTAAAAATTTCTTTCCGGGCGCTCACCCGCTGACCAAAAAGCCCGAGGACTCTGGGTACGAGATTAACAATAGACCTCTCCAAGAGAAAATGAGGGGACAGAGAGGGAGGCTCAGGGCGCTGTCCGGGATATGTTATGTCCAAGAAAGTTATTTTTAGACGAGCGGAAGTCTTTGTTCTAGCGGAAGTCTGTCTTCCGAGACGTCCGCATGCAGTCTTGCCTCGCCCCCGGGTTCTTAGTGAAAGGAGAAAATGACGGGGCACGTGGAAGGCTGATGAATACTTTTTTTCTTTCATACATCGGACCGAGGTTGGCCTGCATGCGGACGTCTCGGAAGACTTCCGCTGTTATAAAAATAATTAATATTTTTGTGAACATGACATATCCCAAGGGCTGGACCGGGAGCCTCCCTCTCTGTCCCCTCATTTTCTCTTGACCTCTCACGATAGCCGCCATGTTGGATTTGCTATTATCATGCAAATTAGCGACACAGATGATTTGTCTCACGTTCATTGAATGTTTATCACCTAAGCTGTAAAATACAATCATTACACAAGTTACTTCGACGTTTTTTTAGTGAAAAATGAGCAGATAACGAACTAGAAAGTCAAAATGTCAAAGGCAATCAAAAGATATAAAATTATTATAAAAGGTACTTAGCTCTAATTACTAAAATGGACTTTTTGCAATGTTATTTCAATATTTCGCGATTTTCAGCAATTTGCTTTTTCTCCAATGTTTGCCCCCCAGCATAACACATGGCTGATTTGCATGACAATTTGAAAACCAACATGGCGGCCATCGTGATTAAGGCCTATTACCACAACCGGGTTTTCTGAGCCCGCGAGACTGAGGACCCCCAGCAAACCATTGTTTTAACGAAACCCGATGGTCAGCAACCTGGTTCTGGTCATTGCTGTTAAAGGTCTTCCATTTCTTTCACCTTATTCCTTGCCGCCATTTTGAAAAAAATTTCCATATTTGTCCATCCTCGATGGCCAAATTTGATCACGTGATCTGTTGTGTGCCAGGATCATCTCCCGAGTCGCCGCCATATTAAAAGCCGAGAAGATCCTGGGAACGAGGTTGGGTCTCTGCACGACTGGAGATCAGCCGCCTTTTATTTTCCACTTTACTAATCTGTCGGAAAATAGGCGGTCGATGAATTGATCAAGAAAAGCTACTATGCTTTTCTTCGTCGCCATTTTCTTTTTCCCGTTTTATAGACTTCCCCTTGCCTCCGCGATCTGCCACTGGTTCTCCAAGGATGTGTTCACCGATACCTCACCGATTAACTCGCCAACAATTTGCCAACACTTCACCGATAATTCATCGAGAATCGGTCAACTGTAGAAAGAAACCCAGTACTCAAAAGGAAAGCTGTATGCAGGTTTTTTGTTATTCTTCAACTGCAGGACAAGGGAGCAATAGATTCATTCTTGGCTCGGGCTGGGCCGATTTTTCTACGGTTGATCCCGTCCAACAGCTCAAATTAGACGACCGGCGATGATACAATTTGAAGCTGAAAAAAGAGATTGTCCCTCGCGTAAACCATGTCCCTAGTTCCAAGTGCTCTTCGGTTCGCTTCATAGAGTAATCGTGCCTCACAGTAGAATCCCCCCCAGCATGATAGCAATAACTGATGTCGTCATCGCTTAAAAAGAAAGCCATAGGACTCATCTGCTTAATTAACACATTTGACCGATACTCGACACATGACTGATATTCGAACGAAAGTTGACCGATATATCACCGACATGTGGCCGATACTCAATCGAAATGCGTCTGGGAATGACTATCTACCGGCGATCGATCGACTGTCGACCTAAGGGCGACAGAGGACTATCGACCGACTATCGTCCGATTATCGACCGATACGTCGACCGATACATCGGTCGACTACCTACAGTTAACATGATCCCTTATAGATTTGGGACTAACTCTTCAAAAATAACATTTGAACCAACCTTAATTGTATGTATTTTCCAGTGGGTCTTCGTTTTCGAGGTCGTCGGTCTTCGGTCTTCGTTTTCGAAACATTGAAACAGTAGGGTAGTTAACATGGTTAGATGGCATGGTGCAATGAATTTTAAAAGACTTGACTGACAATTCATATTTTGGAAATATACCTTGTGTTCT
The DNA here is from genome assembly GCF_036669925.1 of Montipora capricornis. NCBI lineage: Eukaryota > Metazoa > Cnidaria > Anthozoa > Scleractinia > Acroporidae > Montipora > Montipora capricornis. The sequence continues at coordinate 64,156,860 of NC_090888.1, forward strand.
CTCTATGCGGTAGGTTTTATTTAGGTTACTACGTAACTGCTTTATTATATAAGATTTTGGAAGGTCGTCTGTGTGTGTTGTCATTTTATGGTACACCTCATCTCCCGCACAAAATTTGTCCAATCAAAACATTATTTGCTCTAACTTGTTGTTGTCTTTCTCTTGTAATGTTTCAAAGCTTTCATTTTCCCATGTAAGTAAGTGAGTGCCCCCCTTGTCATCATTCAGCTTTACCTGGAACAATTTAAGACCAACGCTTTCAGAAAACCAAAGGGCACATTGGATTTTATCTTTCAGGAGGCGAAGTTTTCTGCTCCTTGTTTTTTTCCCATTGCATGTTTGCGCTGCCTCTTTGGTCTCAAGGGCCTCAATATAATCTAACAACTGTTTGTTGACTTCATTGAGGTCAGTGACATTTTCTTCCAGTTCAGGTTATCTCTTGCCTCATTTCTTCATGTAGTTTCTTTTTTTCGTTTTCTAAGTCAGTGTATGACTTTCTCTATTCTTCTAACTCCTTGTTAATCCCTATCACCTCAGACTTCATCGCTTGTCTTGACTCCAGTTCCCCTCTTCTGACGCATAAGCTGCACACTTTGTTCAGGCTAATTCCTTTCTCTTCCTCCTTGAAGTCTTTTTGTGCATTGCTCTTACTCTTTGCGCTTTTTTTCGAATCAACTCATCGAGGCGTGCATTAGACCGCTTTAGAGGAAGTGGCTTTGTCAAAAAGATCGCACCACACCACTGTATAGAGAGGCCGTAGAATTTGCATACAACAAATAAAATCATACTCCTGGGCTATTCGTTGCTTAGCATATTCTAATTAAGGAAAATTGGAGCTCAATTTAAGCTTCCACTCAATTCCTCGCTTTAATATAATCACTTAGAGTCTCTAAAGGAAATAAAATGTGCGTAATTTATATTTTGGTGAAAACCCCGCATGGAAAAGAAAAGTCTGGTACCTAAGGGGTATTTACATGAGACCGCGACGAACTCAGAACGGGTATGAGTTCGTATCGGCCGCCATACATTTCTTTTTTGCGTTTACAGACATCTTTACACGAGACCGGCCTGACAATGAACAACTCAGGCCGGTCTAACTTCGTGTTGGTTGCTGGACCGAGACGAGAAATTTTCATACCGGTCTGAGTTCGTACCAGTCCCATGTAAATGACAACAAATCTCAGACCGGGTCCAGAAATTTCAGTCAAGCCTGTATGCTTTTTCGGTCAGCCCATATGTATTTTAGACAAAACATATCATTTCATCCCGCAACCAGGCACCAAACATTTCGTTCCGAGTTCATGCCTATTATAAACCCCTTTTGTAGTTATACCCCCACTGCGGTTTCACGACACCGCCTGACCAGTGGTCACGCGGAGGATCACATGATCCTTATACCGCTCGAACAACTGCGCATTAGTCGTGACTCCATCAGAAAGGCTCGTGAGGCATTCCTCATACACAGAGGAAAAACACTGGAGCCTGCAGGCCTTAACAGAAGAGATGAAATGTAATTTAGTTTAGCTACCTTTTAATTTTCTTTTGTTTTTTTTCATCTTGTTATCATGTATTATTCTCTCTCCTCTTTTTTATGCATTTCCGTTTTTATAACACATCACGTAGCCTTTTTATGTCATTTCCGGTAAATATAAAGATCTTGTAACAAGCATTTATCCATTCAATAAACCTGAAGAAGGCTGGTGTTGGCCAGCCGAAATATTGCAATAACGCCTATGTTCACGTTGTCTTGACCAACCTTTGCAGTATATTTTCTATTTTTAAGGTTTTTTTTGGTGTGGCCACGATCTATGAGCAAGTTTTGATCGTACGCGGTTTTTGCAGTGGTTTAATCCTTAAAAAGTTATATTTATCCCAGAAGGCCAAACGAGACGTCAAAACAAGGAAAATGAAATAATGAAATGAAAAGGGGAAAGATATTATGTTATTTTGTTGTTGTTTAATTTAGAAACAGAGCAATCCCGCGCTGTCTTTGGTGTCATGACAAATCAATGCGTGTGAAAATAAATAAATGCGCGAAGACTGACGCTTAGACCGAATCCACAAAAAGCTCATTCAACTTAACATTTTACTGATAATATAGGGAAAAAATACTTAAGTTCTGTGCTGTAGAGATGATTTTCGTCCAGATCAAGATGACTTGTTTTAAAAAAATTGATAGCTTTTGGGGCCCCCTTGGTTTCACTGTATCACGGCAGTTTTCACAGAAACCTCCACGGGAATCAAGCGGCATTTATTCACGTTTTGAAACTTTATTTTCAACCTAAATAACCAGTAAAAAAGGTTTACCCGTATTAGACCCAAACCTGCCGCAATCTTTACTTTTGTATATTTTTAAACCTGAAAAACATAATAAACTTTGGTGCCGCTACAAACAGCAACGGAACAAAGTTAAGGCAATGCTAAGAAAGGCAGAGGCAGCATATTGGCTTAACCTTTTTGAAAATGCCAACTCACCAGACGGTTGGAAGGTTACAGGCTGCATTCTGAAGAAAAGCAAGATCAAAAAATGTGGACCGATTTAAGATAAAAATGAAAACATCATGACTGGAAGTAAAAAGAAGGCTGATTATTTTAATGATTTCTTTTTAAATATAGCCTTAGATCTAACCAGGGATTTAAGCCCACTCCCCCTTGACACTACCAACTTTATTTATAAAGTCTGCCATACTATGTCTAGTTTTTCAGTGGAGTGGAACATAGTTCAGGAGATTGTACAGAAATCCCTCAACCCAAATAAAGCAATGGTTTTGGATAACATTTCCCCAAGAGACCTTAAGTTATGTGAGTCCTCTGTTGTACAAGGGCTCTTTGAAATTTGTATGAAAAGCAGAGCAGATTGTCAATTTCCTATCTGTTGGAAGAAAACCCGGGTACGTGCAGTTTTCAAAAAGGGCAACAGGTACCAATCACACGATAGTACGTACAGAACGCAAGCGTATTTGTGAAATCTATATGGCAAAAAAAAAAGAGAAGAAACTCTGTTTGGGGTCGCCCGTGCTACTTTCGATCCTGCGAGGGAGAGATTAATAGGCCCCTAACCATACGTGACTAACCCCTTGACTACTCGTAACTCCTCTATTTGAGAATTTAAAAAAACGGATGGTCTGTACTTTGCAATTACTTTCTTGCAATTCTCCATGTGGTACCAATCACACGATAGTACGTACAGAACGCATGCGTATTTGTGAAATATACATGTGTCGGTCTGTAAAGTAGCCTATTCCCACTTAAGGATGGTGCCTAATAATTGAAAGGTATTTTTGCCCCGGTTTATGATTATGCATAAAATGTAGATCTTAACAAGTGTTATTGAAATCCAAAGAGAAAATTGGGGATAACCACGCATTTTTCAAAGATAATTGATGAATAATATTTGTTAAAAGCTTTAAAATACAAAGAAATGTATGACGTTCTTTCTCAAATTGAAACTTAATTATTTCTCAAAAATGCATGGTTACCCCCAATTTTCTTTTTGGATACCAAGATTACTTACTAAGATCTACTATTTCCGGATAGTTTTAAAACGCGCAAAAATATCCCTGTATTAATAAGCACTACCCATAGGAAATCCGAGTATCTCGAGATGCGCAGAACGTATGCGCAATAAAACGTTCCCACGTACAGATTTTTTTAAACTTGCCACACAGAAAGGTAATGATCTACTCTTACCAAAAAGGCAAAAAAAAAAATGGGGGGTCACCGTGCTCGTTTTCGAGATCATGAGGTGCACTTTTAGAAGCTTCCGTTATTTTAAGACGATCTTAGCTTACAACTGTCAGCAATAAAAAGGCTACATTGGTGAAATTTAGATCAGGTAAACGTACTCAATTCAACATAGCAAATATAACTAAATTAACCTTTGCAGCTGATGTCTTTTTCTGAGGTGAAATAGACCTTGAAAAACGATACATATTAGTCTAACAAAGAAAACTTCGGTAGCACGAGAGCATAAAAGGCGAAATATTTGTAACTTCTCAAAAACAGATTTTTTTGTTTCTTGTCAAAATGGACAAAATCAGAAAAGGAAGTGATCTACGGAAAGAAAAATAGGGGTCACCGCGCATTCAAGAGAGTAAAATCACTGCGAAGTTCTCAAAGCGATGGTATATTCGCACTGTCACGTCATTGCGTGACTTTCCCGATAAGACCTGGGTCCACAGCTATCCCATGATGCCACACGCTTTCACGTTTTATTCTTGTGGAAAATGTTTGCGCCTTTTAATAGCATCGTGTTTACCTTCGTGGTCTGCGATGTATGACGTGTGCATGACATGCGCGAAAAAATGCGCAGTTTCTTTCAAATCTTTGAAAAGGGGGAAAGTGCAACCGACAAAAAAATTCAGACAGTTTCTCATACGATATAAAATGAATCCTCAAGGAATGAAAAACACTGACAAAAATGAATTAGTTTCTCCAAAGCCGCCAGGGATAATTTCACACCGACATTTAGTCCTTTATTTCTTTATTTCAGAATTGATCAATAACTTATTTACTTCGTGTTTATTGCGGGCGACGAAGTCGCCCTAATCCTGATCTGGTCAGTTATATTTTTCTCTCTGTCTAAGAGCCATTTTGGCGCTTCTACGGCAGAACACTTTATCTAAATAAAATTAGCATTTCCTGCTCTTTTTAAGGTAACGACATTTCTGGTATACTTTTTCGTTTATGAAATGACATACGCTTTCGGGGAGAGGATCACCCCGTCTGCACAACTAGTCTAGGTTGTCCAAATACAAAAGACATCCAGCTGGCCATTATCATCTTCTGACGGTCTGACTGTCTAAAAACGAAACGACCCTTTTGCTACGACACAAATGGTTTCATTTGCTTCCTCAAAACGAGAGGAGTCCAAATCTTTGCCGAGCCATATGCGAAGTTCTTGCCCGAAATAAAGGTAGTAAGGCTGTGACGGATCTCCAAGAACGATTTCCGATGCATTCGGATTCGCATCCAATTTCTCATACCACAGACGGTCCTTTTTACCTTTCGTGAGAAGCACTCTTGGGTAAAGAATATCGTTGTTTCGGCCTGCTGTTATAACAATGTCGAACGGTGACTTGCCCAGGGAAGGATGGTTTCGCGAGCAGCCCCATCTGCTGTTATACTTTGGTGCGCCGTCGTCACAAATCACGTGTCCGCGAACGTGTGTCAACTTGATTGACGATAGGAAGCCTTCAAAGGGTGATACTACTGCGGCAAACTTGTAATGCCCGCCAAAACAAACAGCCTTGTCGGTAAAATTTAGCCATCTATCTGCAATGGTTTAAGGAGAAAAGAGTTTGGTTTTCAATGGAGTGTAGGAATCGATTTTCAGATTACTAAAAAGTAATAGAAGCAAAGCCAGTTGCACATGACTTGCACCAGAAATCTCAAAAAAGTTTCGATATGCAATACTATGCGGCCCACCAGTTTATGGGATTAATTATCATTTAGGAAAGCTCAATGCCGGGATTTTCTCTTCGTGCACCGTTATTTTGCCTCTAACACGAGTAATCCCTCGTGTGGCTCACTCTTTGCGGGCCAATCAAAGGCGTATTGGTCATAACACCTATACTTGTATTCTAAATAAAGTTAATGCCTTAAACAGATGGGCCACATCCAAATGAGGGAGATCAAGACTTCGGCCTCTGCTTGCGATAAACTTCCTCTTAGCGTTTAACAGCGCTGACCACCGAACCCGTGTCGGTTTGAAAAGGCAAGTGTATCAGTATACACTAGGCCCCAACTGTTTAAAAGGTCACAGTGGATAACGGCTATGGCTTATCCACTGGATAGTGCATGATTTATCCGGCGTATAGCGCTATCCACGTTTGAAAAAACCGGGGACAGAATGATACGAAAACCACTCAAAACACCCGAAGATGTAGGTTAACATTTGTAGAAAAGTACTTCTCGTGTTATGCAGCAGCACAGTATGCCAAAAAAATAAAAGAAAAGCCATTCATTCCATTTAAATGTTCTCTCTGTCTCTCTTTTGCGTGAGGTCATGATTACATTGGGACCAAAACCATAGCTATAATATTAACAAGAAGTTCGTAAACAAAAACTGTTGCAATAAAAATAGTAGTCCTTCGGAGATTGATTGACGCAGACCGACTTTATTCTCCAACAACAAAACTTTCCCATGTCACTCTATCCTGAAATAACCACATTCATGATGCTATGGTTAATGGAGACAAACGTCGATCAAACCATGGCTACTTATTGACATGATGCAGGGATGGCGCAGTGGTGAGAGCACTCGCTTGCCACCAATGTGGCCTGGGTTCGATTCCCATCCAGTCATTTTTACACTTGTCGCAAAGAGTAGGGCATGTAGTTCCCAGTGTTGTGGTCTGTCTTCTGTGATGTATCATGGTTGGGAGGGTAAATGCTCGGAGATATTAGCTACGCCAAGCTACTCTAAAAATCCGAGGGTTAGTAAAGATATATAATATGACCGAATGCATGTCTATGCTTTGCTTCATGATTGGCTAATTTGTTTGTCGGTGACTTGAGTGATTGCCCAAAGTAATGAATGATTTGTCAGTGATCGTTGTGGTTATAGAGACTCAAAAGGGAAAGGAACTTTGTTTAATTGTCTAGTCGATCTAGCGCTGGAGCACTAATTGGGGACACTGTAAATCGAAATCAACAAATCCACGATGATCAAATGAAATGTTGGTTTTTTGAGAAGAGGGGAAAACCGGGGTATCCGGAGGAGAAAAACTTCTCGGTGCAGAGTAGAGAACCAACAACTCAACCCACATATGACGCCAAGTCTGCATGGGAATCGAACTGGGGCCACATTGGTGGCAAGCGAGTGCTCTCACCACTGCGCCATCCCTGCATCATGTCAATAAGTAGCCATGGTTTGATCGACGTTTGTCTCCATTAACCATAGCATCATGAATGTGGTCATTTCAGGATAGAGTGACATGGGAAAGTTTTGTTGTTGGAGAATAAAGTCGGTCTGCGTCAATCGATCTACGAAGGACCACTATTTTTATTGCAACAGTTTTTGTTTACGAACTTATTGTTAATATTATAGCTATGGTTTTGGTCCCAATGTAATCATGACCTCACGCAAAAGAGAGATAGAGAGAACATTTAAATGGCATGAATGATTTTTCGTTTATTTTTTTGGCATGCTGTGCTGCTGCATAACACGAGAAGTAATTTTCCACAAATGTTAACCTACATCTTCGGGTGTTTTGAGTGGTTTTCGTATCATTCTGTCCCCGGTTTTTCAAACGTGGATAGCGCGATACGCTGGATAAATCACAATCCAGTGGACAAGTCATAGCTGTTATCCACTGTGACCTTTTGCACAATTGGGGCCTGGTGTATACTGATACACTCGCCTTTTCAAAACAGGAGATATATGTTCGGGAACAATTAATTCCCTTCTCCCTTACCTCCCACGGCGTTTTGCTCTATTCTCTGTGTTTCTGCTCCTTCTATCATTGCCTATCTGATGAGTTGGTCAGGGGCACCCACGTGCAACGATAATCTTCGGTAAAATATGTGTTCGGGAGAATCAAACGTTTCTAAGAATTTCGGTTCTACGTAGCCAACCAGCTATAGATTTTTTTACGAAACTGAACATCACCTAAAAGATTCGTAACCAGGGAAAAGTAGACCCTTACGTTTTCGGAGGGGATATTTTTGCAATTTAGGTCGACCAGCAGTTTTGGATGAGCAAATGGTTTGCCGGGAAGTTCTCATAAGGAAACGTTCAGCTAACAATTTTTGAAATGAAGATATCATTAAAAAATGTTCGGATACTTCAATTTTCAACTAAGGGTGAGTTCGATTGACCCTATTCCGGAATAAGAATATGTGGAGTGATGATTTAAAACACTATGTATGGCGTTTTGCAGCAACAACAATAATAAAGCTATGTTTAAAATTGCATTTTAGCAGATGTTTGACAATATTAATGTGAATCCCCGCAAAAACGAAGGATTTCTAACTTCTATTCCATGTATTCCTATTCCGGAATACGGTCAATCGAACGCGCCCTAAGATATCCGAACAGATCAAATTCTTCTAGGTGATAAAAACAACTCTTTCGACAGTCTTTATACATTTCAAGGAGCCTAGAAATGGCTCTCAAAGACTTTTGGCCCAAAACTAACCCTGATCTTTCTTTAGTGCATATTCAACCTAGGTAAAATGACGATCACCAATTCAAGAGAATCACTGACCTCGCGATTAATTAACTGCGAAATGTTCGTCTGAATATATGAAGGAATCAGTGACTTCGCGATTAATTAACTGCGAAATGTTCGTCTGAATATATGAAGGAATCAGTGATTTCGCGATTAATTAACTGCGAAATGTTCGTCAGAATATATTAGGGAATCAGTGATTTCGCGATTAATGAACTGCGAAATATTCGTCTGAATATATGAAGGAATCAGTGACTTCGCGATTAATTAACTGCGAAGTGTTCGTCTGAATATATGAAGGAATCAGTGACTTCGCGATTAATGAACTGCGAAATGTTCGTCTGAATATATGAAGGAATCAGTGACTTCGCGATAATTAACTGCGAAATGTTCGTCTGAATATATGAAGGAATCAGTGACTTCGCGATTAATTAACTGCGAAATGTTCGTCTGAATATATGAAGGAATCAGTGACTTCGCGATTAATTAACTGCGAAATGTTCGTCTGAATATATGAAGGAATCAGTGACTTCGCGATTAATTAACTGCGAAATGTTCGTCTGAATATATGAAGGAATCAGTGACTTCGCGATTAATTAACTGCGAAATGTTCGTCTGAATATATGAAGGAATCAGTGACTTCGCGATTAATTAACTGCGAAATGTTCGTCTGAATATATGAAGAAATCGGTGATTTCGCGATTAATTAACTGCGAAATATTCGTCTGAATATATTAGGGAATCAGTGACTTCGCGATTAATTAGCTGCGAAATGTTCGTCTGAATATGTAAAGGAATCAGTGACTTCGCGATTAATTAACTGCGAAATGTTCGTCTGAATATATTTTAGGAATCAGTGACTTCGCGATTAATTAACTGCGAAATGTTTCCAGATGATGTTGACTGGATACCTAGTCTGAGAAGCAAGGACGTAAGAATTTTACAGTAATGCTTTCTTTGTTCTTTTTAACATAATGGGGCACTGTGCCAAAAGAGTTAAATCATGGGAGTGACAACTCTAACAAACGTTGTTTGAGCAACACCATGTGGAACTTTGAGTCCTCCCGGCAATTTTGAAGATCCTTCCGAGTGTTTTGGTGACATTCTTGTAAAATGTCAAAACTTTGCTCTTTTTTTCTGCAGTATCCCAGAACTATGTCATATTTCCCATCAAAAAACCCGAGTCTTCTCGATTCTTTTGTTTTTCTCCCGAAACAGGCCTTGTTAGAGTTGTCACCCACTATTGTAACCTCCTTTTTTAGTTCATCAATTTGTTAAATTTTGCTCAAACGATAGGCTGACTCGCCTTAGCGTAGAGATACCAAGGCTCTGCACTGTTATTGCAACTGCTACATGTCGTATTTACTTTTTCAATCAAGCTTTAACATTGTTTGTTCCCTTATCGCCAATGGTATCTCTAAGTTCTCTCTCTAAAGTACGTCACCCTTGCACACACTAAGATTAACATTAACTGAGTAGAAACTTGATCGTTCACTTTTAGATACTAAATCTGCAGCCTTTTTGGATTTACCGATCGTGGAAATACCGAGAATTCTAGACATATTGTA
>NC_090888.1:64174101-64186601 GCF_036669925.1 Montipora capricornis
TTCATCAAAAATTCTGGGTCTCGCAAAATTTCAGTCGAATTTCACGGGTCTCGCAGTCTCGTTTTTTGAGCGATTATGTGCGTCTCGCAGTCTCGTTTTTTATATGAAGGTGTCAAACACTTTGAAGTCTCGGTCTCGAAATCTAAAAAGTCAAAATGTCTCGGGCTCGCAAAGAAAAACGCTGGTCTCGCCGTCTCGCAAAGTCTCGCATTTACCATTCGCCACCCCTAATTATACCACGTTTTAGATGTTCGAAAATCCTAGGACAGGCAGGCAAGCCAGGAATTTTACAACAAATGTTCCGAAAATTCTAGATCTCAAATCGTCTTCCGAACAGATATTTTCCGAAAATTGACGTTTGGTGCCCCTGCTTAACTTACTCCCTCTGAGGTTATTTTAAACTTTGTACAAATATGCCAGTCTATTTACTCTAGTAATCTTTGATCCTATTGCTTCTACCTGTAGGTCCATCGTTAATTGCGTTGGCCAGTTCGGCATCTTTGAAAGAAATGCACTCTAAATTTCTTACGCAAACAATTCAAATGAATGTGAACTAGATTACCCAGGACGCCAGAGGATACAGCAACGCTTCACTTGTTACTCCTAAAACGTTGCACCTCGAACTAAATAACCTCTGGCACCCAGGCGCAGGCCGGTTAGAAGTAGATATGTATACGGTTGAACCTCTTAATTAATAAACCTATATATATCAAAGTCGTCGGTGTAACGAATGCTATTTAATATTGTGAAACTCACGTACTATGACATTTGAATGGAAAAGATAACGCCAATTCTCATTGCAAGCGAGCACGAGCGCGTAAAACTGATGATGTCTGAGCATTGATGGTTAGTTTGAACGGCAGTCGAGGGTTTTTTTTTTTTTTTTACATCACGATGCCGGGATGCATTGCGTCTAAGCTCATTTAAACTTCAGAAACTTCACCGAAAACGTGTATAAATATAAGTAGGGCAGGCAAACGTTCAGTCCCACAATGTTATCTTCTCAAAACGTTTAAAACATTTCAAGAAATGGCATTTTTTAAAGAAGGAATTTAACCATTTCCGGCGAAGCATGCAAAGGACCGCCTTTTTGGCAACCGAGGCTTTGGAAATCGATCAAGTTTTTTACTGAATTTGCCCCTTCACAATATATGCCATACATCTAAAGATATAATCTGTTCCGCCCTAAAATCCACCCATGGATGCAATTTGTTGAAGTGGGTCACTGGAAAGTCAGTTGAACCTTAAGACCTTTTAAAACAAATGATTTGTTCACACATAAGAAGCTCAGCGGAGCTTAAGCTGTTTGAGAGCACCAGCGAAAACAAGTAATAACTAATGGAAACTGACAACATCCGGCTCCTTAGATTAAAAAAAAAAGGAGAAAAAAGAAACACTTTGATATACCTTTGCAGGCCTCGGCAGTGGATCTCAGTGACCTGCCAAATGCATTTTCAATCAGCTATGTTGGTGCTATTAAAACGGAAATACTGTACAGAGCACGTGAACAGAGCACGTACTCTTGAAAGGACAACTGCAGCATTCAAAAATAGATAGGAATGAGATCGGACGAACGAAAAGAGGAAGTTGCACTAATAAACCCCGATAATCCCTGGATTTTGTCTTCCGTTTCTGTTACGCAAAAGCTTTTTAATTAAACTTTTAGTTTTTTTTATGAACGGAAGCATGCGAGAAATGTACACGAATATATTGAAGTGCGGGTTATAGCCGAAACGGAGAAGTGATTCTCTCTTATATAGAGAAACCTGAAATATTGAAATCACCCGAATTGTTTAAATTGTACAGATAAGTGCTAGTATCACTCTCCATTTCGGGAACATCAAAAGAAGAACGAAACAGTTTGGTATAAATCCTACGTAAAGCCCATATTGGATTTCACCAACCCGTCACGGATCTAGTATTAATATAAAATGGCGGCTGGAAAGAATTGATCCCGTGCATTGGGAGCTTCATATTGACCATTTTTTCCTTTGTTCTCTTGTTCCTGATATTATTCAAAAATTGTTTTTAGCTTTTTGGTTCTCTTTTACCCAGTTTATTGTCCCCTGCACGCCTGTTCCTCCAAATGCCTGAGCAGCCCTCGTAATCTCCAAGCACCACGCCCAAACTCCGTTGGAAAGTTTGAGGATCGTAAGTACTAAAACGCGGAAGTACCCACAACCGTCGGCTCAGCAATAATTCAGTTCAGGTGATCAACAAAGAAGGCGGTAAATCAGTTTCACTGAGCAGCACGTTTCGTTTCTCTGATACCGTGTGTTTGGCGATTTTCTGTTATTTGTTGACGCTGTCAGGAAACCTCGGCTAAGCTAAAGCTTTGACTTTTCGAAGTAATCCCGCTCTAAAATCTTTCCAATCTTCTTCGGTCGGCAGAAACCTTAAAGCTGTTATATTAGCTTAAAAGGGATGAAATTTATTAAATACTAATGATATCTGTATAAGCTTACAAAAATTATTTTCTTTAAAATTATAGGATTGAGTTGATTTATCTTAGGGGAAAAATTAATGTGGAATGATTACTTGATCTTATACGCTTTAGTGGGTTAGTCGTGTTGCCGGTGTCAATTATTTACCCAATTTCAGTCTTGCAATTCTTAAATAACAACTGAAACGACATGTCATGCGCTGACTTTTTCTGGTTTTCAGCAAACTGTTTAATTAGGGTGAGAGCAAGGTGATTTTAGGTCGATCAATTAACTTTGAAAAAAATGTTTTATAGCAAACAAACTCAACGTTACGCAGTTCGGTGATGACAACTGCTCTCACAGGCTATCGAAAACGACAGATAGACAACGCAGAATTGGAAAACCTAGGAGAAACGAATTTTATGGCCTCTCTTGAGATCGAGGTGGACGAACCAAAAAAGCCAGTGAGAGATCTTCTGTTTCCGTCCACCAAAATAGTGGCGGTGACGTAACCTAAAAACCAAACACCCATTGTTGAGCAAAAGACCTTAAGTAAAAACAGTGGAAAATAAACACGACTGGATAAACTTGCAAAATTTCTCGTAGAACTATTTCCTTGCAAGACTGGCACTCTACGAACCCTTGTAGTTTAACTTTAATATCTGGCCATTTGTCAAATGCTGACTTCATCTCCCGTGGCGTTTTCCGAGCTTAGTGTTTGACTCTGTCCAAGACATGTCAACTCGTAAAAAAATTACCTTCAACTGACCCATCGCGAGGATTTTGGTCAAGTAATCTTCCAAACATTTTAATCTGTCTTTGTGAAAAGTTTGCGGAACTAACTGGATGTGTTGTTGGGGCATATCCAACTATAGACCGTAAAATCATAGCGTAAGAAGAGAACAGTATTTGTAGCTGGCACACCCAACAATTGTACAAAGCTCAATTCATAAAAAGCCGGAATTGCGCACTATTATCATTTTTTTGTTCGCTTGTTCTGGGATATTTTTCCTGTACGCGTCAATTTATCTAACGATGTTTTTTTTCCGGCTGGCAGAAGTTAATTCATACATGATTTAACAAAGGATCTGCTGATAGCTTAAGTTTTACAACACAAAGGGGAGATTTTTGCATCAGAATTCTCCAGACACCCCTCGAGGTCACAAAAATGCCAAACTATTTTCATGTGTTATGCAATTTGACTTCCAGAATCGACAAGAAGGCAGTAGATATTTACAACTCAAATAACCTCTACACAAAAGCCTGCATTGTAAACAAGAGAAGACCACTAAAATAACATGCTAGAAATTCTTCCTTTTAATATTTTGAGTTGCCGCCATGACGGGTTTTGTTAATAGATTTCTGGAATAGTTGCGATGGTACGCGTACCTCTTCAACTATTAGACTATTAAAGATCCCTTCTCTCATTTATGGCAGCAAGAAGTGTTACAAGTCACTTTTTTGTGATAGTAAAATAAAGTACAGAGGGCAAAAGGTTTATTCTTTTGTTTTTGACGTTCCGGTCATAATGAAACAGTTTTGTTAAAAGATATTCACCTTCAGACGTGATAATACGGATTCCAAATGTCATCACCGGATGATGGAACCGTTTTCTTAATCCCTTTGGGAGACAAATCCTTCCTCATCCAATAAAACTGCAGCGATTGCACCATAGTTGATGAAATGACTACGGCAGATCCTGGCTTAAATAGCCTTTTAAAAAGGGAACGATTAAAACCCTCTTCTCATTTAACACTGACACCACTCGCCTACAATAACAACCTCCAGCTCGACATACGAACAAGACGTTCGCGTTAAAATGAACAGTTTGGTCATTGTGTTGTTCGCGGTTTTTACCCTGTTCTCAGGCTACCACACCTTCGATCATGAGATACCGAAATGCTGCTCATGTGATAAATTCTCGACAAAGCAAGGGGAACAGTTGCGGAATTTGCTTCAAGAAGAAGCGAAGATGCTGAGGAAGGGAATGCAAATGATGTGTCCTAAAAAAGACGGTAAGTTACAATTTGTTGTTTTTGTCCTACTCAGTTGTTAAATTTTCAGGTAATTACAACTGTAAAATACTTCACTCAAACTCAAAAAATGCGAGATCAAACTTTTTTTTGAAAAACCGTTTACTTCATTGTGCACTGACGGCGTCTCATTAACAAGGTCTAACAACTTGGCTGACTGCATTGAGCCTTCTGCCAAAGAACACACAACCAAAACGAAAGGATGCAATTTGCTTAGATCTCTGGAATTAGACAGTAAGTGGCTAACTTCCAAGCCGCCAAACCCTATACAGATTTCCTTTCATTTTTGATTGATTTTCTTTTTCTGTTTGGCGGTTTCCCGTCTTTTTGTATCTCGGCAAAGTCTGCTACTAGCCTTAGAAGGCCCATCAGGCCGGCGCTTATCTGCGGTTTCCAGTGTAGCATCAAGCGACTTGGAGTATTTCTACTCCCCCCTGGATGGGATGCCAGTCCATCGCAGGGTTCCCCCAGCATTTATTTTATTTATTTTATTAGCTTTGCCCTGAAGAAATAAAGAAAAAATAAATTGAAGATATACAAATACTGAAAATACGAAGATAACAACACACCAATAGTAATTAAATTGGGCAGGGACACCGCAACAGCTAGAGCCAATTTCTGCGGACCCATTATTCGCCGGTACCCATTTATATACCTGGGTGGAGAGAGGCACCATGAAAGTAAAGTGTGTTGCCCAAGAACACAACACAATGTCCCCGGCCAGGACTCAAACCCTGACCACTCGATCCGGAGTCGAGCGCACTAACCATGAAGCCACGCGCCTCCCATATCTCGAGTACCATTAAATACGTATGCAGGAATCGACTTAAACTTTGCTGTTTGGCAATCTGCTTATGATCAGTATGCTCGCTAAACGTTCAGAGCTTTCGGCGGGAGTCATGGACTTTGATGAGGCCTACCGGATATATTTTTCGGTTTCATTAACAAGTGATTAAAAAACTTTCAAGTTTAACTTTTGAATGACTTCCTATCCTTTCCTCCTTCGCCGTTAAAGACAGTCGTCGTGTTTTAGATCTAATTAAAGCCTGCCAGGTGATAGAAAATGGCCGGAAACGATTAGAGCCATTGTTCAAATACAACTATGAAGATCATCTCCAGTTGGCCGCAATGCGTACTGCAAAATGAAGCATTGCTAGCTTAATAAAATTGCTTCTTGATTGTTGTAAGTGAAGTTATTAACAATGATTTTGGATAATGGGCAATGTGATGTATGTTATTGAGTCGATATTTGATAGTTTCATCGTTTTACGGTATTTTCAAGGTAAGGAATTATTTGCTCTCTTAATTATTGACAAGAATCAGCTGGACAAATGTCATTTATTGTCTGACATCAAAACGATCGACATCGATCCGAAACAGTCGAAACGATCAACATAGTGTTCAAATACTCCAACCATGAATTCGCAATATTTCTTTCGATAAATTCTCAAATAGTGAAAAGTGTACCAGAATCTCAAACACTCCAGAAAATGTCAATCTGTAGTACCATACAATTGGTGTGAAACGGCTTTAAAGAAGCAATCTCCACCACAAACATCTAGTGACCTCGAGCCCAATTGTGTTAATACTAACTGGGATACTAACCTGCGAACGCAGACGTATTTCCGGAGAAAAACGACTGCCGGAATACGTCTGCGTTCGCAGGGTATGTTAATACAGGAAAAGTCGGTTTTGTGGGCCCTTAATTGAGTTCAAAATCATCAGAAATTAAGTTTTTTCTTTGCATCACAAAGAGGATCCTAGAAAACATCTTGAACATGATATTCACAAGACGTTTACTACTACGTTTTAAGGAAAAAATCCCATCATTAGAACAGACTGATTTTGTGTTTCAGTTTGATAATACCCCTTGGAAAAAATCGATGAAGAAACAAACGCTTCTGGACTCTTTCATCGCGTATCACAATTGAGCCAAGGCACGCCGGTGGTTCAGTTAGTTGAGCATCGGTCTGTCATACGGGAGGTTGCGGGTTCGAACCCCGGCCTGATCAACAGTCAGGATCTTAAATAACTGTAGTCTGCGAACGCAGACGTATTTCCGGAATATGTCTGCGTTCGCAGGCAAAAAGTGCTGCCTTTATGACTCGAAATTTCACCACCATTTTTTATTGTTAAATCTAAAATACAATGGTCCAAGGAACATTTCTGTACAAAAACAATTTAATTTCTGTCCCGAGAACATAACAAAAATGCGAAGAAACCTCGCGTATTTTTGAGGAAAATATGAGACAAGGGCCTGGAATCGAGTTGAAGATTTTGACGTCATCGGTTGTGCTGTTAACTCGCAACTTGTGCGAAGATTCAGTGCGGTTGTGAGCGTATTTTACTCCTACGTTTACGATTTAAAGCGGCAAAAGCGCACACAGCAATATAGAGTATCCCCGATCTTCTCTACTGGAGGTTGTAGTTAAGTTATTAGTACTTGTGAAGAATTTAAATTTCGTGGCTGGTATGACGCGGCGTTTCGTCTCGGCCAAGAGACTCATCAGATACTTTTCGAATTCCAGCAAACTCGTTGAGCATCGCGCTCAAAGTCCCGTTCGCGAAGTCAAGATGTTAGCAGTCTGGCCTTCTATCACAGAAGGATTCCCAACCGCAAAGTTCACAAGTTATATGCAATAAAAAAATGTCAAGTACTTGTGAACAATTTAAATTTCAAAATGATGGGCAGAATTTTTAAATTTAAAATAACAATTTGCCATGAAAATCCACATCAGGCGAATCTTGTGATGTGGTCACATCACTCTGGAGCCCATCAATTGCATTTTTCCTTCGCTTGTATTTTCATTTCTCGGTATCCAGATTACAGCTCTTCCCCCCTGAGGGCTTAAGTCTCTCTGAGGACCTGAATTAATTATCCATTTGCGTACATTTCATTATTAAAAGATGCGAGGTGAATTTTCTTTGGAAGGTATTTTATAGAATTCGAACGTTCGATGACTAGATGGTTTTCGCATGCTCTAAAATCAAAACCGTCAGGTCGTCCGGATTTTCATCTATACAACTTGAAGATGACCTAGAAATAAATCTTTTTACAACCTTCCAGTTCCTTAACGTTTTTGGTTTTAAAAATACAGCATTTTGAATTTCCTTATTGTCACTTGCTTGATACCAAACAATGAAATCTATTTTGATTGAAAATATAAATGTCTCTCGTTACGATTCTCCGCAGTTTGAACGTTTCAAGTATATTAGGTGTTTAAAACTCGTGCATGGGCGTAGCCAGGATTTTCAAAAGGGGGGGGGGGGGTCACACTGTGTCAAACAGAGGGTCCTCGCGTTTTCGCAACCTGAATATTGTAGGTCGTTTGCATAAAAAAGGCTTACAAAGGGAGGGAGGTCACGGGCACCCCAGTAACCCTAACCCTCAATTTGGCTAACCCTAGGCCTAAGGTTGGTTTTTAGGCCTAGGGTTGGCCAAATTAAGGGCTTTGGTTACCTTCCAAAAGGTAAAACAATGACCTGCTACGAGTGACCTGTGTTTTAGACCCGCCGCCATAAAAAATACATTCGAAGCCGTACAATGGAAAAGGCCAAGAACGTGAAATGTTGTAGAAGACGAATGCATAAAGAAGTCTGGTTACTTTACACTTGCGAGACAGTACACATGACAAGGGCGTAGTTAAGGGGGGGGGGGGGGGGGGTCCTTTCCAAAACATAAAAACAATGACCTGCAACGAGTGGACCTGTGGAATGTGACCTGTGTTTTATGGCGTGGCAGTGAAAACGATCTGTAGGCAGGCTTGGACTTGGTTTGTCCATAGTCGATCACTGAACGCGCTAAGTGCATTTCAATTGATATCCGAGTTCCAATAAACATTGAGGAAGTCGTTATTCATCGCATCGTCATTGTTGAAGTGGAACCACCTGACTTGGAACGATATGGCATAGAACGAAGTGGTCGATCGAGAGCATCGGCTCACCCGTGCGAGCATATCAATTCAAACTGCACCTTCCTTCGCTCTTGATCTGTTGCAATCGCTGGTTGATCTTCCTTTCTTTTTGCCAGGTCTATGGTTAAGAAAGTCCGTTTCTTAAATGTTCAGACCCGAGACATATCAGCTAGATCGACCCTTCATGCAAAACACAGCACCGGATCGAAGTCTTCGTGGGTTTGCCGCATAGGTTTGAAACCGGGCCGGTGTTTTTGGACAAATTTCATCCATTTCTTTCTTCGATCCTCCTTTTTAGGAAGTAGATGAATTGATATACCTGGGGTCAAATTGGGATTTTTGCAGCTGACTAGCCCAGAGCCGCTACCAACACAATATATTTCGCAGACTCTTCAATTGTCTTGTTTATATTTCCCGCTGCAATCTAACACAACTGATGACGTCATGAAGTCATATTTGGCCGCGCGGAAAATGTCGCAATTTTTTGGCCAAAATGCCGAAGTTCGTGCTACGAAAAAACTCACTTCGGACATTTGTAGGAAAGCAAATGCCTGAATTTTAAAGACATGAAATAAAAACTGGTGGTGAAATTTCGAGCCACGTGCACTTTAAGAACCCGCACACTATTCATGAAGAGTAGAGGACGGAGTCCCCCGCGGTGTAGTGGCTGTCCTTTGCGAGTGTGTGAGTGGGTGGGTATAGCAGGTCCATATCAGCTGAATGGC
The DNA here is from genome assembly GCF_036669925.1 of Montipora capricornis. Classification (NCBI taxonomy): domain Eukaryota; kingdom Metazoa; phylum Cnidaria; class Anthozoa; order Scleractinia; family Acroporidae; genus Montipora; species Montipora capricornis. The sequence goes on from NC_090888.1 coordinate 64,183,197, forward strand.
TGCCGAAACGTCAACCTGCTCAAACAAGTAAATAACAAAGAAACAAACATAAGGTGTTGCTATGCTTTTTAGTCTGGAAGAAAATGTAGTCGATTTGTAAGCGTTGATTTTATCGTCCATTAAAATGTTCGTTTCTTCATGGACTGCAAATTGAAACCTCTTTAACTTCTCGATGGTTTGCGGCTTCTACGACATTTACAGACCTTTATTTTGTTTCCCTATTCCTTACTGTTGATGAGTAACTATTGGAACTTAGACCTACGTGACGTACATATTTCACAAAATCGCGGCGATTTTTGCCTCCATACTCTCGATCCCGATCACAATTTTCAGTTTGGCTGTGCACTTAATGATACTCGTACGAGTTACTATGTTAACAGCTGCGCTATAACGTTGGCTCTGGTTATTGGTGGCATTTGACAGCTGCATTATGACGTCCCAAATCGGTGGAGTCTGACGTTGACAAAGGATGGAGTCGTCGTGTCTTCCGGTGTCCTTTCGGCATTGCGGACCACTTATCGATTAACGATCGCTTATTGAGCTTAGTGTCTATCCGCGCAAGCACAGTAAAACAAGAAAAGCGCTTTACAACATAAGTGGCACTGAGCCTCACTTGACTCTCCCTGACCCAGTCACTAAACTTCATTAGTTTTTAAAGATGACAAATGGATCTCTATGTGCGCTTCCGTGTTATGCCTGAGGAGGCCCTCATGGTCTTGAACGAAAACGCAGGGCACTATGGGAATGAGAATTAGAGGGCTCTGGGCATCATACAGGAACAGAAAATGGTACAAGCCGACGAAGTTCTTTCTTGTCTTTCAAAAACATATTGTCTTACCAAATGCAGACATTTTTCCTCGCTCTCGGCCAGCTTAAGGAGGTTCAATCAAATTTAACGCTTTCAAGGGAAGGATTGAACCTACACAACCGTTTCTCGTAACGGCGATGTTAAATTACCATGTATGAAACATAAATGTGACGTAATAGGTTACCATAGCAGCAAAGCCATCTAAGTACACCCTAAACTTTAACTGAAACCGATTATATTTAAAAAACGAACGCGGGTCACCCCCAATTTTTATTGTTTTGAAGTGATTTGCCGGCTAAGATGAAATGCTCTGGATCCGATTTAGAACTACCTTCAAAACTACAAATTTTATGGTGGCTCTAAACCCGCTCCAGAGAATTTGTTTTAAGTTAGAAAACCACTTTATTAAAGCCTGCAAATTAAAATTGGGGGTCTCTTCGATCGTTTTTCAGATGTAAGCCTGTTAAAGACGAAATATGGTAATGTCTTAAGATGGTTTTCTTGTTGCTATGATAAACTACTACTACTACTACTACTCCTACTACTCCTACTACTACTACTACTACTGCGTCACAATAGTGACTGCATCGTCTTAAGCTAGTAACTTGTTTTATATGATACTATAAATTATTAAATTCTCAACCTGGGATAATGCAATTCTCGTGCTCTGATTGGTTCACTCAATCTCGGTTATCAGCTCATATACCTTAGTTTGACCTTATATGGTAAATGATTGCGCTTAGCGTTGCTAAACTAAAAACGTTTACGCCAGAAAGCGAAATTTCTTTCGGTATAAAGCAAAAGAAAAACGTTTTTGTGGAAAGTTTGGATCACTTTCGAAGCTTAGAGATACGCGAAAAGGTAAGAAATGTTTTTGTGATGAGCCTGCGTCTGTCTGACCACGAGGTATTACACAACATCGCATCTTCATCAACTTTTTTCGATTTCGCTAGGACTTTCTCGCTTTTTTCGCTCGTATTTCGTACTTCTAAACTTTTGGAGTTTAAGGAATTTAATAAAACAATTATTCCATTCACGCTTGTTGGATATGAGAGTGGTTATAGCCAACTCGGCGCTACGCGCCTCGTTGGCTATTTACCATCTCATATCCAACGCGCGCTCATGGAATAATTGTTAAATAACCGCTGTTACGTGCAACAGCGTCGTAGAGTCAATCCTGCTGATAAGACATCCCCTTGAAATGGTGTCAGCCATCTTAAAATATGATTGGTTCATCTCACCGTTTTAAGGCGCAAGTAATGGGTCTCTTTGCGTCATTTACTTGGTTTCATCTGTAGGCATGCGCGATATTTTTGGCTGAGTTGAAGAACTATGAAGATCTCCTTTGAATAAGCATTCTTTGAATTTTCTTTGAGTAAATTACGTAATCAGGTTGCTTGAAGTACCAAAGAAGATTTGTGTTTAAAGCTGACATGCCACTTTCCCATTTCAGACAAATGGTACAAGGTCAGAAACATGACAAATCCCCAAAAGTTAGTCTGCTTTAGCGCCAGGGGAGACAACCCAGGCGTCTTTCGGATTGACAGAGAAGGTTTTGTGGCTGCCATCAAACTGGTGCATGTTAGTGGCCACGTTTCTTGCGGGAATACCAACGGCCATTCACCGATTATCCCCTATAAGAGCAACTGGGGATGCCCCATTAATCACCCTTATGTCGGCTCGTCTCCACTCGGCACCTTCATAACCACTCCGTCCCGGCAAGTCCTCTTTCCCCGGAAAAAAGTCATCGGCGACAAGTCGAAGACCACGTGGTACTCATTGCCTGGATTCGATCATGATTCGCCGATTTTAGTGTTCCACGACTTTTCCAATCCGGAGTTTGTCCAACAAGGGCAAGAACTTCAGCTGTGGTATGGAGAAGATTTGGAAAATATTGGCGAAGATGATAACAGTGGCGAACCGACATGCGTTGAGGTTTATGTTTGGTATCTGTAAACACCACCGAAACTAATGTCCAACTTTTAAATCCGCCCCAACTCATTTAGCATCACATGCCATCCACCATAACCCATTCGATGCAACAAATAATAATTATGTGGAGCATAGTTAATAGAGGGGACTGGTTTGAAAGCTCAAAGGAGCAAACAAAGCCGCCAAGATTTAGGTTGGAAAATCCACGACCGTGCACAATCTTTTGTTTTGCGCTCATACACTATGCATGAATTACGTCACCAACACGTTTCTGTTGGTTAGTTCCTCATTACGGAGTAAACAACAATTCTGTTTTGTGAACGGTCAAGGCCAAAAAAGAGAAAAAAACTTACAACAAAGAAATTTGTCTGGTTTCATAACCATTACCGTCTATTAACTATGTGTGGAGTGACTCATTTCTTAATCGGAAATGTGATTTGAGATGCAAACAAAGAAAATACTCAGACATGGAACACTTGGATCTCCGCTTAAGAAACATTCCATAAATTTCAAGGTTTTAAAAGTATTTGAAAAGAGGAAGTCATCACAACTACTAAGACTGTTCGCTTTAAACTCCGCGGTGCTTTGACTTCAATACTGTAGATCCGCAGCAAACACCCAAATGATATCTCTTTCTAAACTGATTTGGGAATATTAGAGAGATT
>NC_090888.1:64199101-64244101 GCF_036669925.1 Montipora capricornis
TGAAGTTCATCGTTAGGTGCATGCTCGCGTCCTCTACATGACATGAAATTTAATCATTTAACACAATGTAAAATGAACGTGCAGGGCTGCAGAGCTACTGTATTGTTTTGTGGCGTTGTCGTAGTCGTCGTCTGCACGGTGTCCTCGCGTAAGGTCCCTAGTACTGTTGTTCTTGGAGTGCGGCAAAGAAATGCACAGAAATGCGTGCACGTACAGCACGGTCGTAGACGGTTTCCGTGACCGCAGCCGCATAGTTGTTGCTTATTAGCAATTTGAAAGCTTGATGGGAAACTATCAACCCTCTATCAACTCTGCTAAGATATACTGAATATAGACAATAGGGACGATATTGTTGACGTCACCTGTTGTCATTAATGTGCCAACTATCGAAAGACTCTCGTTTGTTCCAGTGGTTGGCAAATTTGAGTAACAAAAGCAATGTCTGTAAACAGAATGATATCTTCCACGATAAAATGAATGATATTTTGAATAACGAAAAATAAAAACGCAAGGCACTTTTTCTATTCAATAAAGTGGAAATAATTAGTCCTGTATTCAATAAATTAGCCATGACAAAGAAAATACGTAAATAAATAAATAAATCTGCTCCTATCAAATAAACAACGCGGCTCAATTTTTATGCTCGTGAGCATGTGCATTTCTCAAGAGATGTACTTGTAATTCGCATCACGTGCCTCAATGAGATCTCTCCTGTCTTCTTTAAGTTAGCTGGCAATTAAAACAATTGTAAAAATACGTACATCTGTGTTCATTTCGAACTGACAGAGTTTCAGGTGATTCTTTTTTTGTGCAGCCGTTCGCGTGACATTTCAGCGGAGGCCGAGAAAAGACTCACTTGGTTCATGCAGTTGTAAACACAGCTGAGGTCAGGTATCTATAAAATATGCACAAACAATGGCCAGCCATGTCTTTTCACATAATATTTGTTTGAACCTTTTCAACTTTAGAAAGGCAGAAATAGGAATCAAAATACAGCTCTTTTAATTTTGCAACAATATACCTGCAAGGTTACTCATCAAGTGACGATTTTTAAAATGCATTGTATGCATCTATGAGCCTACGTGCATTCGCAAAACAGAAAGAACTGTCAATATTAGGCAACAATACCCGCAAGGCTACATAAGCGCAAGAAAATGGAGCGTAGTGACCAAAGAAATCTTTTTGAACTGCAACAACTAAGAAACTCACATTGTTCGCTACCCGACCTCGTTCAAGGCTCGTGATCATCGATTCAAGTGTCATGCAACGATGCATAACCCCGCACGTGAATCACTTCGCGGAAGCATGTAAGACACGGATTACTCAGACAAGGTTAACCTCGCTCAAGATCCACAGGCAAATAACTTTAACGAATTGAAGCGAAAAACCAAATTTTTCACGAGCCTGCATGCGCCGTCATTAGGCTCAAATTATTCAGTAGCATAACCTTGAACTTTGGGTTGTTATCATTCTACGTGTTCATGGACTGCGGATATGCAAAAAAGTGAAAGTTGCTTTCTTTTCTAAGTCTTCTTTGCAATTATGCAAACCAGTTATGCTTGTGCTCATTTTTCTATCGACGGTAGCAGCCAAAACTGTAACTAAGCACTAGTATTTGTTTGACGTTAAATTCATACGCGGGATGGATGTTATGCTATGCTAATTCCTTCCTAAGCCTTGCGCTTATCAAAAATCTTGAGAATAAGAGGAAGCAAGCCGATATTTTACAAACAATGAACTGAATGGTAAAAGCTCATTTATTGATTGATGAAAGTGAGCACCCACGCTTAATGGGCTGTCGATTAGAGTATTTTGTCTGATATAAAATTTTGAGCCTGACATCAAATCCCAATGCGTAGTATCAAAAAAACCAAGTTTAATTTTTCATGAAAAAGTAAATACGTTTTCCGGGAATTGCACGTCATTAATCTGAGTAATGGTAATCAAAAATTTGGTTTTATCAACGGAGTTGATAATGTAAATTGGCCACCGTACAGAGATTCTAAAAGCTGACGTTTCGAGCGTTAGCCCTTCGTCAGAGCGTGGATTCGCTCTGACGAAGGGCTAACGCTCGAAACGTCAGCTTTTAGAATCTCTGTACCGTGGCCAATTTACATTATCAACTCCGTTGATAAAACCAAATTTTTGTATGCTACTTCCCCACCGACGCAGCACCACAGTTTCTTTAGAAACTACCCCTTCATTCAATGGTAATCAGCCAATCATAATGCATATTCAACGGACAGATACGTGCCGCTTTGACTCCGGATGCACCTGCATTGCTTTAGAGGGAACAACTTGAGTGGAAAAAACTCTTCCACGGGCGTAGAGGGAGGCTGAGTTCGCTGATAAACAGTATTTAAGTCTAAACACCCATTTCAAATAGCGCTGATAAATAGTATTTAAGTCTAAGAACCCATTTTAAAACGGTTAGCTTTCAATTGGTTAATTGGTTGGTTAGCTTTCCATGGCTTCTTAGACTTAAACTCAGCCTCCCTCTACGCCCGTGGGAAAGTGTCTCCCAACTTGAATGAGACATTCGTCTGAACTAAGCGAAAGTGATAGTCGCAGTTTGCGAAAGAACTTGAGCAATAGCAGAAAAGCCTTAAAAAAATCCAGGCTTTTTCACGCTTCTCTGCACCTGCTCAAATTAATTGCTTCACGAACGAAGTGCGATGATCATTTTTCGCTTAGATCGACATACCAGCTTTCAAATAATACGATATTTCATAAATTCACTATCGCACTTTAAAAACTGACCCAAAAACTGAAAGGAAATCATCAGTGGACTTGCTCTTGGTAGACAGTCTATTTGTAAACGCAACTCCTCTTTTCTTCCGGGTGTGAGGATTAAAAAGATTCAACAATACATATTCTAAAACACCACTGACGGGTTAGCTACTTCCTGCTTCATCTGTTTTCAATACGTGATGGCAAATTGCAAATTGACCAAACATATCATCATCTTCCTCTTTATTTCCTCCATTTTTTTTTTGTTGTTGTTTTTTTGCAAAATTCATAAATCGTTATATACATTCGTTAAATCTGAACATGCCGAATTATGTCTCCCTTTGGTCACAAGGTGCATACATTTTCCACGTGACTTCGTCAATGCAAAGAATGAGATCACATTATCTGATCTTGCATCTAATCTAAGGTTTTGCAAAATAATGGTCCTTTTGGAATGACCATTCAAACTATTAGACGTCAGTAAATAGCAGAAACTTATGATCAAACTCCGATTCGCTACAAAGAACATATGTATTTACAGTGTGTATATGTTTATTTTGCTCGGGCTATTTGTTTGTGACCTTGGGTGTTAGGCATTCGGATGATCACAATTAACCCAAGAATTTACTTAAACCCAGCAGTTTGTTGACGTAATTGGCCTGCCTTAAGGTACGTACTGTTAATAATCTCAATCAACGCTGTCACGTTCCATTCTTGTGGAAAACGTTTGCGCCTTTAGCATCGTGTTTATCTATCGTGTTTACCTACGTGGTCTGCGATGCATGACGTGTGCGTGACATGCGCGAAAAAATGCGCAGTAGCAATGGGCGCGAACTTCCTTAAGCAAGATCGACGATGATGGCTACGGGAACGCTAAAATATCATTTCCAGATACTGTAGTGACTTTCCAATTACTCCATGTCGCTCAGCATGGAAAGGATGGGTCTACATTCCAAGAATAAATTGGTGAGAAACGGTGTGGACATTCAGAGAAAAAATTGAAGTTCATCGTTAGGTGCTCGCGTCCTCCACATGACATCAAATTTGATCATTTCTCGTCGTTGTCAAGACGAGAACGGCAAAGAAATGTATCAAAATGTAAAACGCTCACGCTGGACCTGCAGAGCTACTGTTTTTGCTAATTAAACCTATTGTTTTTTTTGCTTATTAGCAAACTTGATGGGAAACTAAGATAAACTGAATATGGACAAATAGGGACGATATCGTTGACGTCACCTGTTGTCATTAATGTGCCAACTAGAGCCTCATTGGCTACCGAAACACTGTCGTTTATGCCTGTGGTTGGCAAATTTGAGTAACAAAAGCAATGTCTGTGAACAGAATGATATCTTCCACGATAAAATGAATGATATTTTGAATAACGAAAAATAAAAACGCAAGGCACTTTTTCTATTCAATAAAATGGAAATAATTAGTCCTGTATTCAATAAATTAGCCATGACAAAGAAAATACGTAAATAAATAAATAAATCTGCTCCTATCAAATAAACAACGTAGCTCAATTTTTATGCACGTGAGCTTGTGCATTTCTCAAAAGACGTACTTGTAATTCGCATCACGTGCCTCAATGAGCTCTCTCCTGTCTTCTTTAAGTTAGCTGGCAATTAAAACAATTGTAAAAATACGTACATCTGTGTTCATTTCGAACTGACAGAGTTTCAGGTAATTTTTTTTTGTGCAGCCGTTCGCGTGACATTTCAGCGGAGACCGAGAAAAGGCTCGCTTGGTGCATGCAGTTGTAAACACAGCTGAGCTCAGGTTTCTATAAAATATGCACAAACAATGGCCAGCCATGTCTTTTCACATAATATTTGTTTGAACCTTTTCAACTTTAGAAAGGCAGAAATAGGAATCAAAATACAGCTCTTTTAATTTTGCAACAATATACCTGCAAGGTTACTCATCAGGTGACGATTTTTAAAATGCATTGTATGCATCTATGAGCCTACGTGCATTCGCAAAACAGAAAGAACTGTCAATATTAGGCAACAATACCCGCAAGGCTACATAAGCGCAAGAAAATGGAGCGTAGTGACCAAAGAAATCTTTTTGAACTGCAACAACTAAGAAACTCACATTGTTCGCTACCCGACCTCGTTCAAGGCTCGTGATCATCGATTCAAGTGTCATGCAACGATGCATAACCCCGCACGTGAATCACTTCGCGGAAGCATGTTTTAAGACACGGATTACTCAGACAAGGTTAACCTCGCTCAAGATCCACAGGCGAATAACTTTTACGAATTGAAGCGAAAAACCAAATTTTTCACGAGCTTGCATGCGCCGTCATTAGGCTCAAATTATTCAGTAGCATAACCTTGAACTTTGGGTTGTTATCATTCTACGTGTTCATGGACTGCGGATATGCAAAAAAGTGGAAGTTACTTTCTTTTCTAAGTCCTCTTTGCAATTATGCAAACCAGTTATGCTTGTGCTCATTTTTCTATCGACGGTAGCAGCCAAAACTGTAACTAAGCACTAATATTTGTTTTACGTTAAATTCATACACGGGATGGATGTTATGCTCTTTGAACTTCAATTCAAATGCTGTAAATATCCTAATTCCTTCCTAAGCCTTGCGCTTATCAAAAATCTTGAAAGCCGATATTTAAGAAACAATGAACCGAATGGTAAAAAACTGCTCATTTACTATTGATTGATGAAAGTAAGCACCCACGCTTAATAATGGCCTGTCAATTAGAGTATTTTTGTCTGATATAAAATTTTGAGCCTGACATCAAATCCCAATGCGTAGTATCAAAAAAACCAAGTTTAATTTTTCATGAAAAAGTAAATACGTTTTCCGGGAATTGCACGTCATTAATCTGAGCAATGGTAATCAGCCAATCATAATGCATATTCAACGGACAGATACGTGCCGCTTTGAAACCGGATACACCTGCAATGCTTTAGAGGGAACAACTTGAGTGGAAAAAACTCTTCGCTGATAAACAGAATTTAAGTCTAAGAACCCATTTTTTGGTTGGTTAGCTTTCCATGGGTTCTTAGACTTAAACTCAGCCTCCCTCTACGCCCGTGGGAAAGTGTCTCCCAACTTGAATGAGACATTCGTCTGAACTAAGCGAAAGTGATAGTCGCAGTTTGCGAAAGAACTTGAGCAATAGCAGAAAAGCCTTTAAAAAATCCAGGCTTTTTCACGCTTCTCTGCACCTGCTCAAATTAATTGCTTCACGAACGAAGTGCGGTGATCATTTTTTGCTTAGATCGACATACCAGCTTTCAAATACATACGATATTTCATAAATTCACTATCGCACTTTAAAAACTGACCCAAAAACTGAAAGGAAATCATCAGTGGACTTGCTTCTGGTAGACAGTCTATTTGTAAACGCAATTCTTCTTGTCTTCCGGGTGTGAGGATTAAAAAGATTCAACAATACATATTCTAAAACACCACTGACGGGTTAGCTACTTCCTGCTTCATCTGTTTTGAATACGTGATGACAAATTGCAAATTGTACAAACATATCATCATCTTCCTCTTTATTTCCTCCATTTTTTGTTGTTGTTGTTGTTGTTGTTGTTGTCTTGCAAAATTCATAAATCGTTAGATACATTCGTTTAATCTGAACATGCCGAATTATGTCTCCCTTCGGTCACAAGGTGCATACATTTTCCACGTGACTTTGTCAATGCAAAGAATGAGTTCACATTATCTGATATTGCATGTAATCTAAGCTTATGAAAAATAATGGTCCTTTTGGAATGACCATTCAAACTATAAGACGTCAGTAAATATCAGAAACTTATGATCAAACTCCGATTCGCTACAAAGAACATATGTATTTGCGGTGTGTATATGTTTATTTTGCTCGAGCTATTTGTTTATGACCTTGGGTGTTAGGCATTCGGATGATCACAATTAACCCAAGAATTTACTTAAACCCAGCAGTTTGTTGACGTAATTGGCCTGCCTTAAGGTACGTACTGTTGATAATCTCAATCAAACAGACGTGGATGCTATCACGTTTGCCAGCCGATACCTAGGGATCGATACTTTTTGACCAAAAGGGAACATTCCTCATGGAACAAAGTAAAAAAAATGAGGCTTTGGTACGGCTGCACGAGTGCATTTGTGATCTTGCCCCTTGCTATATTAAGCAGATTAGCACCTACGATCTTCGACAAAAATTGTATACTTCAGCAAGCGACTTAAATTCCAAGATTACTTCCAGGATTTGGAATAACCTCCTGAAGTGTATGAGAATGATCTCGTCCACAAACTACTTTAATCTACGCCAGTTAATTTTTCACCTACATGTCATGTTGCTGTTTACGTTGTAAATTTATCCTTGTACGAAAAGCTAAAAAGAGCAAGGCTGATATAACGGTGAAAGAGTATGTTGAAAAAAGCTTCATTCTTTTATATCTTGCTATAGCTTTAAATTAATTTTAGTATGTAAGTAGCACGTACGCCTTTAAACGAGCTTATGCTCATTCTGGGCAACGTGTTGAAGTAAATTACTACCTTGAACGATCTTCGAAACTTGCCACTTCTAGTTTAAGCCCAGGTTGTCACAAAATCTCCCGTTAAAAAGAGCCCAGTTCCGGTCCCGGAGTCACGCATAGCATGAAACCACGCTCAACTGAGCATTTGTGGACAGACTCAGGAAGGAGTGGGAAGATAGATTACGGAGGCGACATGCAAAATATGTAGTTCATTTCGTAATATTTGAAAAATTTCTCTACTTCCACTGATTTGATCCTAAGTTTTGTGGGGGCGCACTCTGCGCGATCTGTTGGATTCGAGTTTGTTTACCGCGTGACAAATCAATCGAGGGTCCCGTGAAAAGGTTTGCTTATTGACACCGAAAAATCACCTGACCTAGATGAGGTTCCACAAACGAAAGTACTTGGTCCAAGCTCTGTCGACTCACTATAATGCGAATTTCTTACCAGTTCCCCAAAAGTTCTGCTTCAAGGACAGTGTGTCGTCAGGGATTTCCCCTCTTCGACTCCACCGGATGTTGAAACATGAATTGGCGATTCCGCAATTCTCGGAGAAACGTATTTTTACGTGTTCTTGAGCCGTTTCACTCCTTCAGATAATTTCCCTCAAATGCTGTGAAAGTCTTTGTCAGGGCAGATAAATGTAGCATAATTGGCAATGGTTCACATGCAAAGGTATTAAACGCGTTTTTTAAAAGCGGGACAGAAATGACCAAGTGGAAGTATTCTTCTAAAATTTTGCGTTATTACTCATGAACAAAAATAGAGTCTTTGTTGGAGGGAAAGTAGGAGGGAGTGGAAACTGGTTGAAAATATTCATTTTTAAATTCCCTCGGTTATTACCGGAAAAGACCCAGTAATTTTCTTTTTACCCAACTTCCCAAGTCTGATGAAAATTCCCCTCCGAAAGCTTATTTGCTGCGGGAAGTTACCAAGTTGTCAAAGGAGGTTATTTGGAATTCTCGTGCCGTTTACTAATTTAATGAAGCGAACGGAGTGAAAAAGAAGTCATGAGAATTCTTGTGCAAACTTAATGCTTATAGGCTTCTGGTCCTGGTCTAAGTGTTTTGGAAAAGAGTTAGTGGCAGTGTTACGTTTGGAGCGTACCGGATGCTTGTCAGAACGTCTTTTGATTGGGTAAAAATACAATATGGGCAGCTCGCACAACCAATCAGGAGAGCGGTAGATTTTGGAGTGGGGCTGTCTCGCTCGGTCAAATTCCAAGTTCTGTTTATAAGTGATCACATATTCAAACGCAGTCATATGAATGTCACCCACAGCAGTTCGAATACCTGCGTCGGACAAATATATTGGAAAGACGTTAACTTCGTGCCACTTTTTTGCAGGCAAGAATGTTTGATACTTGTAAGCGAAGAGCAGATATGGAAGAAGTGAATTTCACCAGCGATCCATTGCACTGCCGTATTTGTTTGGCTTCAACGAACTTTTCGTGCAAAACGAACAAGTCAGAGCAGCGTGGAAACGCGAACGAAACCGCAACAACCTTGTGGATCGCTTCAGAGAGAACCACGAAGGAAATGATTCCAAGCACAGTTTGCGAAATAGGTAGGCCCTTGGGCTCGGGTGGATTTGGAACAGTTTATGAAGCAAGTTTGGAAGGCAAGAAACTTGCTGTCAAAAAAATGCACCGAAACGTCAAAAATCCTCATGCTCTTTACGAAAGTGTCCAAGCGGAGAAGCTGGTTCTGCCTTTGCGACATCCGAACATTGTGCGAACTCTTGCCGTTTTAGAGCGAGAAAACCTGCGAGATGTCTGGATTCTTATGGAGTTTGCCGGTCACCGGACTTTGCATTCTATTATTGACGATGAGCGAGAACTTTTGGAAAGCGCGCGACGCTGTAAATTTGTACGGGACATTGCGTGTGCTCTGAGATTCGTTCACGAGAACAGTCTTGTGCACTTGGACTTAAAACCTGCAAACGTGATCGTGGATGGGCAAGATGTGTGTAAACTTGGCGATTTTGGATGCTGTCAAAGCTTAGACCTGACAGCTGAAGACCAACTACCCCCATCGCCTAGCCCATCACCCAGCACAAGAAGTTTTCTCACGGGGACCTTTGCTTATCGAGCTCCGGAGCTGCTAAAGGGCGAGTCCCCAAGCACGAAAGCGGACATGTACTCGCTTGGTATCTGCCTTTGGCAGATGCTTAGCCGCGAGCAACCATACGGACTCGAAAGTCACTTTGTGGTTATTTTTGGAGTTGTTGCACATCACTTACGTCCATCGCTTGCAAATTTACCGCCAGTTGCGTCAGGAGACAAGAATTATATTGGACTCATGAAGGCGTTGTGGCAGGCCTGCCCCATCGACAGGCCAACAGCAGAAGACGTTTTGCGAACTGTGGGCGATATCAAAACCACGTGAGGGACGGCCTACCAGCGGAACTTCGAAAAACTATTTATTTACATGCGAACGTGTGCGTCAACCCACTGAGGAAGTAGAAAATATAGTATTCAGAAATTTATTCTTTGTGCTTTCTTAATATTTCCCTGGAAAATTTCCACATCATAATTTTCGAAAAGGAAAAGTCAAATCGAAAATTCCAGAGACGGAAAGACATTTCATTTTTAGGTCAGCCTCTGACTATGACCGGTTCGTGTTGAAATTCCCTGTACGTTGTAATATTTTTGGTTGTTTGTTACGGCAACAAGAGAAATTAGCATAAGTTAAAATTTCTATTTTCGACGCGACGCAAAGCGATTTGCGTTGTTTGCACGCAGGTCCAGAAGTTGTGCGCGAACTTCCTTTTCAGTTTAATCGGCGAAGAAAGGTTAATCTGTGCGATCGAGGGGATGTGAAAAGCGAAGAGAAATTTTGGTTGACCTTCGTATAGGGTTTCATTGAAGTATAAAGTATTTCCGTGACAATATGCTCAAGTTTTGAACACTCGACTCATTTGCGGAAATCTGCTATCTCATCATTGAACAGAACTTCCAATATAAGATATATATATATCTATGAGTTGCTATGGTGATTTTTCAATTGTAATTCAGTAAACTTGGACATTTTGAACCCTTTCGAGTTAAGTTTAAAATAGGGAAACAACAACCAGATAACACGCCTTTTTAAAATCTTTTCATGAAGTGTCTTGGACTGCTGACTTGAGCTTTTGAAAATTTCACAATTTTTTTGAGATACTTATCAACCAGGGAACCTGAAGTTTTGGCAGAAAGGAATATGTAGATAACTTTTTTCCTCTAAAGCCAGTGTGCTACATTCTTTTGTATTAAGGTGTACATAGAGGATTAGCAGAAAATTATGTCACTATTTACAGGTACTTTGTCAGGAGCTTGACAAAATGAAGTTTTGTTCTAAATACTGAACATGTACTCAAATTTATATGAAAGTTATGCATTGAAACAATCAAAACATACTTAAAGAAAACAGGAACACATCCATGTAAAACAAGGAAGTGTACAGACCATAAAAGTAGACAACAAAACTGATCGCTTGTTTTGAGAATTTTCATTCTTGTTTGAATTCCAATCCATGCATTAAGGGAGAACAATCCAGCCTTCTGGAAAACCATTTGTTCAAAGGGGTGAATTTCAAACAACTATCATAATAAATTATAGTTTGTGTCGTTGAGAGAGATTTTAACATGGAAGGATGTCTGATAACAGGGGAGAACAGGACTTGTCACCCATTTAGGGCAGCCCACATAAAAACCATAAAATAGTTTTGTTGTAGTTATAACACAAGTTGGTCCTTCCCAATCTCACCTGGGACAAACAAAGGGTTTAGTCCAAACAACATAAAAAAATCAGTCCTATAGCAAGTGGCTGACAATGCAACTTTTGCGAATGGTGAGAAATTGAGCAAATTGATGGCATGGTTGTGCATGAGTACACAATTTTGGAATAGTTTTGAATTGAAGCTCGCACTATACCGGAATAAACAAATGACAGTTAGGTAGCCGATTGGTATACCCCCACCCCTCCCTGTCCCCCCCCCCCCCACCCCACACACACATGCACTAAATAATCATGGATCTGCCCCTAGCAATCAGTTGGGTCATATGTAACTGTTTGACCAAGTGGAACCTCCTCTTTTGAAAGAATGTTAACCTTCGCCTGGATAGTGTCATAATGTATCAACCCATCTTTTTCTCGGGAGGAAAGCTAGAATCATGTCATTATGTGTCTGAATGGTGGAAAACAAAAGAATGAACCTTATTGGAGTTGAACATTTTCTTTTGTTTAAAACTACATGCAAAACAGCCTTAAGGGTCAATTCAATACAAAATGACCCCTTAGCCTCGTTTATGCGGCAAAACTGCTGATAACTCCGATAAGGGCTATTGGGCATTTCTGCAACCTGGAGTTCTGAGATGAATTGATAGCTAAAAGTCATTTTCGTCTCTTGAACAACGCATGTGACATAAATCCCAGCCGTGTGGTCAAAAGGATGCATTTGATGCGGGGTATTGCGGCCGAGAACCCGCGGGATAATTCCCGTGATGTCCATTTGGTGAACTGGGACTGGGAACTAGCCTCTTCAAGATGGCGGAGGAAGATGCGTCCTCTCCGCTTCCAACAGGCTCTCCTTGCGATGAGATCGACCCAGCGGAACTGTTTGAAAGCGGTTTCGATATAGGAGCTGAAGGAGACCACGTGAATGACAGGGGTTCTGGTTCAGAATTCGACTCGGAGTGTGAGGATCAGGTGGATTTGTTTTCATCGGAGAACGATTTCTCCGATGACTTTCCAAGCCTAGAACTTGAGAGTTTTGCATACGGAGTCACACCGCCAAGAGATATCAGACGACAAAAGGAAAGACTGCGGAAGGAGAAAGAGAAGGTATCTAACGTTATAAAAGGACAATTTAGTCGCGAACTGCGTTCTAATCCCTCCGAAAAAGCGGAGTTGGATAGACGAAAAAAGCGGGGATCGGCTTTGTTGACAACGGAACGAGCATTCCGGAGGAGGACGAAAAGGGCCAGTGTTGATGCGATATCTTTTAATGTAATCGCGGATACTGCCAAATCGCTGGAAATTCCCAGTATTAAAATTGAATCAACTAGTCGGTTTATGTCACTGGACTGCGTTTGTGAAGACTCCACCGAATCTTTTGTTATTGAGGATCACGCGACCAACACAGGATCTATTCCTGTAAGACAGACAGTCGTGCGTGGCCATCCCAGGGCCAGTCGCTCGGAATCTGACCCTCGTAGCTTCTCAGCTCGGAATTACGTTAATCCACGTTGCCCAGAAGCCAGAATGGATTTCTATAGAACGTTTTCTCTGCTAATTAAGCTAGGTTCACTGGCGCATAAACAGCAGGAGAGCCAGAAACAACAAATCCATAGCAGCAGTGTGGAAAGTCAGAGCTCGGAAGAGAACAAGAAATGGAAGGTCGAATTGTCACAAGCATTGTGGCTGGAGCTACAGGCATGGCATGCAAACAGATCTATGAGTGAACAGGATCAATATCTCATGGCTGCACGTGCCAGTGTGAATGAGGTATTGGATGAAGTAATAAACTTCAAGGTTAAGATAGAAGGGAAAAATTCTCATGTAATTGAGGACGGAAATGACATCAACTGCCAATCAGAAACGGTGACACTGAATGGCTCTTCTCAAGAAGAATCAACAGAGTTTATTGAGTTCACACATAACACTGAATGTGCCACAAACCTAACAAATGGTGAACAATTAACATTGTCAGATGGAAGTGATACTTTGGATGGTTCAGAATCAAATGATCTCAGATCTTTGAAAACCACATTACATCTTGACCTGAGTAAAACAAATGAGACAATTTCCACTCAAAATGAAGGCTCTAAGGAATTTGCTAGAGACATCCAGGAAGGCTCATGGTGTCAGCTCAAAGCTGCAATAGAGCAGGTTATTGAATTATTTGATAAAGTTGAAAGAGTGGAAAATTTGTACCCAAATCGGCAGTCTTTAGGTGAACAAAATCCAAAGTACAAAAGTGAGGAATTTAGCAGGAAATTTGAAACCATGTGCCTTTGGCTGAATGTGACAAGAGAGTTGTATCACAAGCTACATTTAATAGCAAAGTTTGTTGGTGTGGATGTGGTTGAAACAGAAACCTGGAAAGATTGGATTGAAGTTGGCCTTGGAAAACTAGGTGAGAACCACATTGTAGTATGAGGCCATCAAGTTGAGTTTGCAACAGGGTAAACACCCGGGGAAGGGGAGGGAGGGAAAATTTTGGCTAGTGGGATTTAAAAATGGAAAGATTCACTGTAAAAAAAGTTGTTACAAAAAGAACTGTTGCGCTGTTGAATGGGATGACACAAAGTCCTGTTACCAATTAATCATAAACATTACAATTTCCCAGAAAACAAAATTAATGCATTCCTTTTTCACTGTCTAATGTTACAAATTTGTCCATTTTGGAAAATCCCCAGTTTGGTAGGGTAAGTGGTTGTTGCTATGGTTATTGTGATAAATTCTGTGATTGGTGGATTAAGCTGAGTGCACTTAATATGATTGGCTGATGTAACTGTCTGATTTCAGTTATCTGATTACAGCCATTTGTCCGATTTCAACCCTACACAATAATTAGTGAAAAGTAAAGTAGTTAATGCACCAATCAAATTTGAGAAAATTGTAATGGTTATGATTTATTTGTAAATTAATTGTCTCATCTTGCATTGTTTTGCTTCACGCTATTGAACTAACACAGATGGGGGTGCTTAAATTGTCAAAATAAAGTTTTGGAGTTGCTACATGTGCCTTGAACTATTTTCCTGCCATACTTTGTGACTTTCTATGTGTTCCCTGGTGTTGCCTTTTTGTAACAGTTCAAGGACTTTTTTTTCATTTAACTCCAGTGTGAGGCGATTTTTGCCGGTTGCCATTGTTTCCTCAGTGAAACGTTTTTACCTCCCTTTTAATTTTAAGCTATTGTACTGTATATGCTTACCATATTTGTAAATTATGGTATATTTAGCAACTATCCACCACTGGCCACCAACACTCAGGAGAATAGTTGTTTTAGTATTTACTAGCTAAAACAGTGAGATAATAATTTAGCTGATCTGCACAAAAAGATGATTGAAACTCATTTATTCCTCGGTGCAAATTCACATGAATTGCTCGGAGGTGAATACATGTAGCATTTAGGATATCTGGAGTTTGAGTAGCCAATCAGCGTGCAAGTTCAGTGATATCCACTGTTTTAGTACATGTATATACCGGTACTAAAAGCTCATATAATATTTATCATGATGGCTAAGCCAATGAAAAGTCTTGAATTGCATTATCCAAAGATCCAGTTTTTAACAGTAAATATTATCCCTGACCTTGGAATCTTGAGGTGTCTGATGATATTCAGCATGTCTCAGACATTAAGGGTCAAAAGGTACCGTAATCCTTTATTCTTGAATATCAGTGGAAATAAGGAGGTGATTTTATTTGACAGATGATGTGTTTCCTGTATCTGACCTGAGCTGGAACAGAGACTGTGAAGCTGGTTCCTTATCAAGTGATGATTATTATGATGATGATGTTGATGATGATGACGACGATCTCATTGATGAAAATGACGATGATATTTACGATGGGGATGTCAATGAGAGTGACGAGAACAAAGTAGCTGTTCAAACGAGCACCCCTACATCACCACGCAGAACAGTTTCCTACGAGTCCCAATCCAGCTCACTTTCCAGACCTTCAAGAACCAGCAGCAACCTCTCTGGGATTGCTTTGAGTTCCACAACACGGTACAGACCATTTGTTGACCTCAGCATCAAGAAGATGGGTTTGATTAAGCTTGGAAAAAGGGTAGGAGGCATTTTGGACTCAACAATGATGAAAGCCAGAAGGACTCTGGCACCTCCCTTAACTTATTCAGCCTGTGTTTTTGATCCGTGTCAACGCCAAGATACTTCGGTTGAACAGAGGAAAATGTCAGTAAACTATTTGGAAACACTTTTGAATGAACAAAATGAAGAAGTTTCCCAGTCGCCTTGCAGCTGTCATCCTCACCATGCCGTTTGTCCTGGGCTTTGGAAGAATTTGGAAGATCACATTTGGAATGAAGAGTTTGAAAAGGGTGGCCTTCCATCTTTCCGTTCTTTGTACCTATTTTTATGTCGTATTCCATTGGATATAATTCATGAATCCTTACGTCTGAGATTACAACATCGTCCTAAAGGAGAGCCTTCCCCTTTGAGTGTCAGGCAGGTTAGTACAGTCAATCTTTTATTTCCAGTTGTGTAGAATTACATAATAATGCAGGGTTTAGGAGCATGAGGACCGCAGCTGGGTTCCACTCTTATCTTCCCTCCCACGCTGACAGAAAGCTTGTCCATCATTGGTAACCCCCAGTGGTATACTCACTCACTCAGCCGGCTGCAAGGCAGTACTGGAAATGAAATAAAAGCGTTGTTTTGACTATGGTTGTGCGTGGAGGGTGTTGCAAGACACTGGGAACAATCTTGTTACCAGATCCCTTTGATGTTCAGAGTGCAAACCACCTCAATAGAACCTTCAACCAGATGAATTTTTTTCTTAGCTACAGCCCTGAGGACTTGGGGGAATATCTGTTTGCTTTAATCTGGGACAAGTTAGGTTGATTGACAGACAAAAATGAATGGACCAATAACGTTTACACTGAATGCCTGTTTTGAGGGAGAAATCCTGAGACCCAGTTTATAAATTATTTTAAGGAAACAGCTTGGTGGCAGACCAAGAATTGGGTCAACTAAGTATTATGTAACGGTTACCAGTTACAATCCCAGAAATGCATGTTGCAAGTAAAGTCAGTGGCTTGACACTGACGGCCTTTAGGATGTCTGTGGACACTTTGAGAACTCTTTTTTGTGTTTTTTCTTGTACAGCACCTTTGAAATTACCAAACAACCTCCAAATTATTTGGTACATAATTTGGGGTAACCCATTGAATTCAATGTTCACATAAAAACTGAGGGAGTGCAATGAGGTTGTGTGCATGTCACATTAATTGACATTAGAATACTCCTTTTTGACAGCTTTTACGGGAATGTAAGGATGTACTGCTTGCAGGAGTTCTTGTCAAAGATTACTACCTTGATCTTGTGGATGGAATCGCAAACACAGAAGATTTGAGCAAGGAAAACCCTGAAAGTGACATTGAGGGATTTGAACAGGATCTTCAGAGCTTACTTCAGGTATTTTCTACTTTAGCACTCACTTTCAAGCCCTGAAGCAGCCTCCACTGACAAGTAAATCATCTTCTGTAGAGTAAAATTTATGGGTATCAATCTTAGGAGGGAAATGATAAAATTTCATGACGCCCAAAATGCCCAAAAAGTAGAATGAAACATTGCAATAACCACTTAAAACTGTTGAAAAACGTAAACGAAACACAGCATGGATGGACACAAATGGACAAGATTAAAACAGATTGCATAATCTTCAAAAAAGTCAGCTCGACGTTTTTCAAGTTTATAGCAAATCGCTTGCCTGGATAAAGCTCGTTTTTGCTCAGATTTAACAATACTTTTGTCAGGAAAGGAATTCCATATTACCATTTTCAAGTTTTAAACTCGTGATTAACCAAAGATTTCCCTTACATATAAACACCTGAAAATAATGTGACATAGCCCCTTTAAACATTAGTTCTAGTTTAGAAGAATTATTATGGAGTTGCACAAATTTCCAATAAATTATTGGAATAAGAAATAATAATAAGTAGAACAAAAAGTGAAACTTGAAATCCATTCTTTGAGTTAAATAAAGGAAATTTATTACGATGTATTTTATTCCATGAAAATGTAGTGGTTTTTGCAGCTGTCAAGACTTACATACATGGACTGGGCTTCTGATAGTATGCTGCAAAAAATTAAAGATTAATATGCAGAAATTTTTGGTCATATTATGCGTACCCATGCCTTGATTATAAATGCAGAAATTACACCGGATTATGCGGAAATTTAAACAATTTATAAAAAGAATAATTAGGGCAATCCAATGTATTTAAATGCTCATGGTAAATTAGGACTCGAAATTGCAACCAATACCATAGGCAGCCCAAGCTCGCATCACTACAAACAGCCGTTGAGAATTTAAACGCATTATAAGACTTTGTATAGGAAATAAAATACCGTCAATTATGAAGCCTAAAAAATGCTCAATTTAATGTTCATTCAATAAAATGAATAAAAATGACTCACCTCTGGTGTATTCTTGTGCCTTTTGGAGCTTATTTTACCGTTTTGGGAAGTCCGTGTTTTCAATGTTCTAAGACGAAGTCAAGGCTGCACACTAAGATTTTGACCGTTGTCAGCTCAGAGGCGGTTTGTGACTCAAAAATCCATCACAGCCGCAATTTTTTCATGCAAAGCTAAAGCCACATCATTTGTGAACCTCCGTGAATGTTTCGTCTTCAAAAATCCCCACGCACTTGGCTGGAAATGAGCATTTTCTGCTTCGATTCCACGATAGCTGATGAACTTAACAGCTGCTGATAACTGAACAAAGACCCTTTGTTTTGACAGCCAATGAGGCTCTGGTTGGCACATTAATGACAATAGGTAATGTCAACAATATCATTGCTATATTAAATTTGCACCTAGATTTTCATATATCTTGTCACAAAATTGCGACCAGATATTTTTTTAATTCAACCCCAGAAATAACACTGGTTCTAGTGTCCAGGCTCATTGCTGAAAAATGCGTGGAAACTGCTTACGAACTTTCATCTTGCAAACAAAGTGGTGTGTTTTCTTCAATCGATCTTCAATGTTCAGGAAAATAAACGTTTCAAAACAGTCAATCTCTTTGCCTTTTATGTTTGTGATGATGGTAAGCGGCTGCTTTATCACTAATATCAGGCATTTTTTTCCGTTTATGCGGAAAATAATGATGATGATGATGATGATGAACTTTATTCATGTGTCGATGTATTTAGCTGACGCTAATTGGAGACACAACATAAAGATAAAATAAATAATGAATATTATAATAACTAATAGATAAGAAATAAGCTATAAATTATGCTAAAATAATCAAAACAATTTTAAGAACACATGCACACCTTAAGAGGTACAAATTATGCACACGGGGCAATTGTTGCCATTTATCAGTTCAGTAAGATCCTTACATCTAATATGAAGCTTAAACCTAGATGGGCTGCTTGTTTCAGTGATGTTTTTATCTAGCTTGTTCCATAAAAAGGGTCCAAGATATCTAAGAGAGTGTTTACCATACAATACAGAATTAAATCTAGGAATATCAAAATTTTGGTTTCTAAAATTATATTTACAAGACTTTAATAGTACTGAAAATATCACAAATGAAATCAGGAACTAGCCTATATTTAACCTTGTACATGAGTATAATTATGCGGAGGATGCAGATTTTAGGGAATTATGCGGATTTGCATCGCCGCATCCTGTTAGATGCCATGTACATTGTCATGTAAGGCATGGTATTATTGGTTATTGGCATGGTATTATTGGTTATTGCATGGTAAAAAAAAAAAAATCTATAAGTGACTTGTTTCTCTTGGCCATTATTGTTGTGTCACTATTGTTTATCCAGTCTGGATGCTTTTTCTACATGTACATGTACATGAAGATGAAGCAATGACAGAACTCAATAGCAAGAATGCACTGTTTCGTCGAGAATTAATTTTCGGTCCTTAGCAACAATGAACTTTATTAAAAAATGTCAACTGTATTTAGCACTGAGGTACTATTGGGGGCGCTGTACAGAAATGAAGTGAAATCAAATCAAATCAACACATATCAACTCCTAGGTTGGTTTTCGAAGAGAGCGGAAAACCTGTCTGAGAGTACCCAGAGAAATACCTCTCAAAGCAGAATAGAGAACCAACAAACTAAACCAACATGTGATGCCAAGTTCGGGAATTGAACGCAGGCCACAATGGTGGGAGGTGGCAAGTGCTCTCACCACTATGCCATTCCTGCAGCCCTTAAAGTATAGAAGGACAATATAAGATTGTTGCCACCTGAACCTTGTTTAATGCCCTAGTACATACATTCACCTCTCACTATTAGTATCCTATAATAATTATAATTATACATGTAGCTCAGTGGCAGAGCATCTGATTTAGTAACCCAATGGTCACACAAATGTCATGTTGATTCGACTCCCACAAAAGAGCATTTGGATTTTTTCCAAGTATCCTTGAGTCACCATTGAAAAAATATCATCTCTTCAAACTTAGAGTTAGGGCAATGTGCGAGCCAGCGAGCCATACAAGTCATGGGAGCCATGGCTGCGAGCACTGCGAGCCATTGGAGCTACAGTGTATGACTGCAAGTCATGCTAGCCATGGCTGTGAGTCATGCAAGCCAACATGGCTAGCCATGCAAGTCAACATGCGAGTCACACAGTTATTAAAAGCTAACCGTTTTAAAATGGGTTCTTAGACTTAATTACTGTTTATCAGCGCTATTTGAAATGGGTGCTTAGGCGTAAATGCGAAATTTGCATGGCTCGCTGGCTTGCAGATTGTCCAGCCCTTCAAACTTACATGTACCGTAGTTTTTGTAAGTTAAAGATGGAACTGTTTTGTTGTTTTCTAGGTGTACTTTGAATATCTTCACAATGTGATCCACTTGGTACAGAGACTACCCCAGGCATCAAAAGGTCAAAAAAACATTCTGGAAGAGGAGTGGAACTTTGTGAAAAAACACTGTCGACATATCCGAGGAGGAGAAGTGGAAGGAGGAACTAGATTTTGGTAAGGAGTGCACAAAATGAATAAAGGATTTGCGACTAGTTGAATCTGCCGCCATTTGGCTCTTATTGGAGCACTTAGTTCAGCGCTGTCATTAGAGGGTGTAAGCTGTAAGACCTGTTACAGTTGAGCCCAGTCAATTTTACCAGTGATGGTTGCTGCAGAATGAATATTTACGGAGCAAAACAAATTGAAAGTTAATATAAAGATTTACCTTGCGTTCTAAAATAAAACACAATTGCTGCCTTGTGTTGTCTGTGTTCCTGATTCTAAGACATGTTTTGGGTAAAAATCCAAATCTTTTCCATACAAAACCTTTGGAGAATATCCCTGCCATTTTCAGCGACAAAAGTCATTATTCAATGCACCATACTTGCTATAAGTGGGATTCCGCTAACCATTTTTCACGCTTCTGTGTTGCGTGACCATTTCCACGTGTGTTTTGTTTGTCTTCATTTTCATCACTTTTTGATTGACAAAATGAAAAATTGAAAAAAATGAAAAATAAAAAATCAGAGTGCAGGAAAATTTAAAATTTTAAGGGGGAGCAAGCCCCAATGTCAACAATGCAAACAATGTCATCTCTCCATGGATCTTTCTGGAAAGGTTTGCTTTGGCGTCATTTTAAATGAAGTAATGTGATTGGGCAATCGAACTGTTTACTGCCCATTTTAGGAGTTTCCTTGGCAGGAATAAGGTTATACAAAAGTCGCTCTATCCAACACAAACTCAAAGTGCCAAAGTCTAAGCATTTGCTACCCATTTCCCATGTTCAGTACGGTAAGTGTAAAGGTTAGCGGTAACTGATTTTTTCGTGAGGGCAAATGCAACTCTTTACCCTTACAACTGTACTTCAGGACTGGAGGTGGGGGTTCTAAAAGTTTGTAACCAGACGTGCAAGTAATGTTGAAGTTGGGGAAAAGAGCAAGAGGGCACTTTGTGATGTTTATTGAAATGGTTGTGCATATAATTACATACATTTCTGGACATGTCTGCGTTTAAGAGTAATCTCCCATGTTATTTTTTGTAGTGTAATGGCTTCAGGCCTGCTGCAGTCAACTGGTGATTTCCTGGAGTCAGAGCTGGACCAGAATTGTTCAGATCTCCATAACAACACTGATCAGAGTGATGATCTTAGGTAATATTCAACATTACTGTTGAAAGTAACATTAGTCAAAAGAGAAATTTTCCTCACTTATCTGTCTGGGCAATTTTAGCAAAAAAATAATAATTATTAATTGTCTCTTATAGACACCTGAAAAGTTCAGGGGGTCTCAACGGGATTCTAACCCACAACGTCTGCGATGCCGGTACAATGCCGTCTACCAACTGAACTATGAAGCCACACAGTTGGAAGCAGATCAATTTGTTGGGCTCGTGTGTTCCTAACATTAGTGTTACATTTAATGTTTCGCTGTCTTTAGAAATTAATTGTGGTTTTCACTCATAAAATTAGTGTCTGTGTTTTAATTAAACTTCTACAAAAGAAAATGTTTGCATAAGAATGGCATTTAATTCCAGAAGGACTAATCAGCTTGGCAAAACGACTACTGGCAGCCATTTTGTCCATCAAGGTGATTGTCGGCTGATAATCCGAGATAGCGAGCCAATGAGAGCGCGCGATTTTGTATAATCACCTGTGTATTTATACTAAATTATATCATTCATTGTTTGTCTATTCTTAATATTAATTAATGGCCTTCAAACTACATGTACCTTACACAACTGTTCCTTGTCGTCTTTTGATTTTCAATATTTTGTACTAAAAATTAATGCCATATTGTTCACTGTTAGGCGTAAGGTTCTGGAAGCCTGCCGAGGATTTAAAAACCTTTTTAATGAAGCAAGAGAAAGAGCCTCCAAAGCACTTGGATTTGCCAAGAAGCTAACAAGCGACCTTGAAAATGCTGCAAAATTTAGCATTGATGTACCTGTGTATGAGTTGTTGACGAGACTGGAAGCCAGTGGTCATGTACAGGTTAACACATAAGTTTATTTTTTTGCTATCTTTTGACAATCATAAATACACAGCTTAGGTCTGTACTTGTCATGGATTACTGTTTGCTTCATTCTACTTGTTTTCCTAATGCTGCCCTTTGGGATTTCAGGACAGCATGACTAGTCTGGGGCTGGGGGAGGGGGTAGGGGTAGGGGTGAGGGGTAGGGGCTGGGGTAGGGGGTGAGGGGTAGGGTGAGGGGTAGGGGGTGAGGGGTAGGGTGAGGGGTAGGGGGTGAGGGGTATCATAGTTGAAACCCTAACCCAAACCTTCACAAAAATACTAACCCTAGCCCTAACATTATCTGAAGTATAGTGTTTAGGCCTAAGGTTGGCATTTTTGTTAAGGTTTCGGTTTTTTTAGCTATGGTACCCTTCATCCCCTACCCCCTACCCCACCCCCTTCCTCCCACCCCTCACCCCTCAAACCCCCTTCCCCTCCAAGAAAGGAAACTAGTTTAAGTCAAACGTAAGATTCAACTGCCTCAAATGATTGGCATGGGAAAAATCTGACAAACAATTAATAAATTATTATCATTGGTTTTTTGAAATTATAGTTGGTTGCAAGATTCAAACAGTTTAACATATTAAGTTTATTTCACACATTAAAACAACATGACAAACTTTCTTTCAAATATTGCATCAAAATTTCAAATTTAGCGTGCTGTACAGTGTGCCTTACTGTAAAATATGGCCTGTGAAATTAGCCATCATAGTGTCTGTACTATCTGAGAGATATACATGTAATATAGCTTTTATTTTCCAGGTTGTTGCAAGGCACACTGCTGGTCTTATGATGTTTGTTCCAAGAACAATGGCCAAAAAAACATGGTCAGTACAGTAAACACCAGCTTGGGGGAGGGGATTGATATTCTACTGATCTGTAGGTTATTATAAATTCAAGGTTATTGAAAAAGGTTGACTTATTGAAGCCAGAATTTGTTTGACGAGAAGGAGAGTAAGATGTGCTCGCATGACTATAGAAAGCCCAAGGTTCAACTCATGCTCTGACCAGAATATTTCGAATACATGTAGGGAATTGGTCTGCCATCGCCGGATGGGATTCTTAAGGACGGTGCCACCTAATAATAAGAAATTTTTTCTGCGGGGTTTGACTATGCAGAAAAGTATATCTTAGTCTTGGTTATTGGAATGTGAAATGAAAATAGGGGGTAACCATGCATTTTTCGGAGATAAATAGGTTTGTTTTAAATTTTTGAAAAAGTGGACACTAAGAAATTTTTTGCTTAAAGAAACATGAGTTTTTCACAGATTTTATTGGTACAAATGTTTACTTACAGTAAAACAAGAATGTTAATGGTCTTTAAAACGAATAGCAAATTGCAACTGGATGACTCAATCTATAAATGTGTTTTTAATTACAAAAACATGAAGACAGAGCCATTTTTGAGCCTGTCAGCACTGCTCTGTAGTTACTAAGAAGCACCCTCTATCAATTTTTCACTGCCCCAAGAATTAATCCCAATTTCAATGGGCCTCAAACTCTCATTTTATATTCATTTGATAATAAAAATAGGGGTCACCATGTAATTTTAAAAGTTAAATTGTTTTTTTCCCAACACTTTGTGGATTGATTTTTGCAATTTTGTCTCACCCCTCCCAGTGAATAAAGAAATTTGTACCTGTTTTTGTGTTGCACTCTGGGATATTCACTATTTGGTGAGGGGATATTTCCTTGATTCTTTGGGAAGATCGGAGTCTTGTTTTTGGTAGCAGCTCTTAAGTGACCAGAGTAACGTTGCAAGTATATTTGGAGTGAGAAATCTATGTGATTTTTGTAGCACACTGCAATGGAATCCAACCTGTATAGTGCTATTTCAAAGTGATCACCTACATGTAGGTACTTGCATTGTCAGTCGTTTCTTGTGGTGAGCTTTCTTACCTTTGAAGGCCTTTTTAAACCCATTTAATGTTGCAGTTCCCGCGGGTATTTATAGTTAAGACACACTACAATAACAGAATGCAAGAGACAATGTTGGCGTAAAAGGGGGGGACACCGCTCCACAATCGGAGTGACAGATGACTTCCGTAGCGTGACTAAAAGCCTGAACTTATCTTCCTGATGCACAAGGCGAACCGCACCGGATTGGACAAGTTGTAGGCCGGTAAAAGCCAAATAATTATATACAAGCCTAAGTCTCCACGGCACTACGAGCTAAACCTCCGGCCAGCATCGCGCTAAAATGGAAAGAGTGTAGGGGGTAAAAATAGCTCAAGCCTCCTAATCTCGCCAGCACTACGAGCCGACTCCGCCGGCACTTGCTGGATCGGACAAGGACAAAGGCAGATAGAGAGTGTAAAATGGCCTCGCATGAAAAACACCAAAGCTTGGGGAAGTCGCTGTGAGACTTAACTGAAGCGTGTTCCGAGAGGTGAACCTGAATTTATTAAACTTGACCTTAACAAAACCTCCTAAGGGAGGGAGGGTCGGAATAAAATTTGTAAACAGTAAAGGTACTCCTTACAGGTAACTATAGAGCTTGCAGAGTGATACTTTAGACTTTACTAGACCTTTTATACTGAGACTAATGCCTAGGACTAAGCCAATGGTGACAAACGTACCATCTAATACAAACAACTTCTGTAGCGCTCAATGCGACATGAATGGGGATAGTTGTTGCTTTTTGCCAATCCAGATAAAGGATAAAATCCATTCATGTCTCATTTGCGTTGTGTAATGTTTACGAAATAACGTGATATGTGGAGGATAGCTCTAACGAGTCATGCTCCATTAACTACATTTTACAACGCTGTTGTAAAGCTTTATAAAATTTGTTCACTAATTTTTGTTTGTTGCTTACATCTGTTATTGAATGCCCTTTTTGGCGGTCTTCGTGGCAGCCTATTGTACAGACTGAACAAAAACAAAAAATTCGTGCCTCATGCTTCATGGTAATTTTGTGAACAATAGTAATTATTGCACTGAAAGTACTAATCCCAGTCCCTGTGTGGTTGTCTTAGAAGAATTCACATGTACTACATTTGGTTTTTCTTAATTTCGATGATAAATAGCCCTGTTTTATTATTGAGTTGTGGGCGTAATAAAGGT
The DNA here is from genome assembly GCF_036669925.1 of Montipora capricornis. Lineage (NCBI taxonomy): Eukaryota > Metazoa > Cnidaria > Anthozoa > Scleractinia > Acroporidae > Montipora > Montipora capricornis. The sequence goes on from NC_090888.1 coordinate 64,224,072, forward strand.
GGCACAATTGAAACCGTCCACTTTCTCACTCTGATCGATCATTGTTTCTAGCTTTTTCTTGAAATTTGTCCTACAGACAACATTACTGTGCCATTACAATTTCTTTTCTGTTTTGCTATTTTGCTACAAGATACATGTGTTTCACACTGCAACCTAATTAATCTTCCAAGGCATTTTGATGAAAAAAAATCAGAAAATAAATTTAACTTGGAAAATATAAAGTCAGTGCTTGACTGCGCGTGACAAAATGATTGCGTGATGCACAGAACATATGCGCCATAACAGTAGGTGGCACCGTCCTTAACTCTGTTTTGCTTTTTTTACAAATTTTTTGTGGGACTGTCATGTATCCTCTTGTTTTACTCATCTTCTATTCCTTCACAACTGCCATTGCTGTGTCTGTTACACAACAATGCAACAGCATGTTATTAGACACAAAAATGGAATCACATGACTTAATGTGAAAACTGATACCTTTTCTTGTACCAGGCCCCCCATTCAGTGTGGGAGAACTTAATTACTTGCCTCTTTTTCAAGCTCAGCCAGCGAGAAAAACGTAGCAATTCCATGCTAAACAATCAAGGGCTTCTTTTGTGTTCTAAGGAATTATGATTGTCATAAATAAATAAAAAAAAAAGCTTATTATTATTTTCATTATTATTCTTTCGTTGTTGCAGCCAAATTATTCACCTGCTGAATTCCTGCTGTGTTCAGGAAGAACTTGGTGACCAAGTTGTCTCTGACGGTCTGGGGTATCTACTGATCATGTCATCCCATGATGTTGTAAGTGGCAGTGAAACCCCAGTATCATGGACAGGCAAGACTGTCACTGTGAATCCAACAATGGATACTGCCATAGGTTTAGCTGACATACAGGTACACACCTTAATCAACCAGAATACAATGTCAGTAATCTTATTAACAAAAAAGCCGGACTGGGTGTGGTTTGTCAGTTTGTTTTGTTAATCCGCCTGAACTTTTCAGGTTTTTATAAAGGACAAATTGCTTAAATGTTCCAGTTATTAAAGTGTGAGGATCACTTACTTCTTCCATCTGAAACATGCACTTCAAATTAATATACATTTCTTTCATTTTGTATTGTATCATATTGTATTATTTTGGGCACTCAGTGCCTTCAATAAAATTTAATAGCAATGGCCCCATCCAATAATTTTGCTGTACTCTTTAAAAGTTAAGTAAGATTCAAAGAAATAAATAATTCCCTTACAGTAACTTATTCCTCAGTCTTGGCTTCCGATTTACAGAACCTTTTGGTCCTTTTTTCAGTATACATATTAAGTATTATTATTCAACACATTGTGACAATGTCCCAATATGGTCATGGCACGCTCAATATTCGTCATGTGTACTCAACAGGTATCCTGCGATATATGTAATTTTGTGTGTCCCGGAGAAAAATGATAGTTTTTCCAGCCTTTTTTTTCGAATAAACATAGCAAATTGTGCTTTGTCATCAATGTGTTGAATAATAAAACAATAATAATGCTCAATCTTGCGGAATATCGCCTAATTTAGCAGACTCAGCCTACAGCCTCGTTGGCTAAGTATCAGGCGATATTCCGCGCAATTTCGCAGGACAGTTGTTAAATATTTGTCCATATATTAGGTGGGTGGTATGATTCTGGTGGTGCAAAACTCCAAGGAGTTGGATGTGCAGCGTAAGTTGTTTCTGGAGAGCATGAGTTTGTCTGTGAGTATTGTCAAGCCAAGGACGTCAAGTCACCAGGCCATTGCAGAAGCATTGGAGGAGCTGCAGGTTGGTACTTGATTTGTCTTTTTGTCTTTGAGCAGTTTTGGAGCAAAAACCGTAAAAAGATAAGTTACGCCGCAGCAGAGGAATGAAATTTCACCACTATATGCATAAAATTATGAGAAACCTAGTTACACTGCGTGTGTATTATAGGGTAAATAAAATTTGATCCAGTTTTTGTGAGTGATGGTGTGACATGATTTACCGGGATATTTCCCATCTTTTTGGGAAGATTTTTGAACTTATTAACCCATTGACTCCTGGGGGTTCCCCAATGACAAGTAAAATCGGCCGGGTTAGGCCAGTTTAGGGGTGAAAGGGTTAAGTAAAGTAAAAGGTTACACTGCAACTGGGTTGATGCTCAGATGTAGTTTGTTGTTACTCTTGTTTGGAGAAATATGAACATAGCTGTCCCCTGTCTTAGTTTAGTGTTAGTTCCTAGTTCCTCGTTCAGTACAGGAGGAAACCCTATCTACTCTTTCCTATGCAATGGTTGTTACCGTGAGCACATTATACAGACCAAACGTCAGTTTGAAAGAACATCAGAAGGCAGTTTTTCCTTGCTAAAGGAAAATTCCTCTTTGTCAGAGCATGCTTGCCAAATGAACCACACAATAATAATAATAATTATTGCAATCATTATTATTGCTTGAGACAATTCAAAATTATCACCACCAGCCAGTGGTACAAATGTACCGGTAGTTAAAATGGATGTCGTTGTTTAAGTTAGGGGCAGTGTCGCACTATTTTAGTCAAACTTAAAAACATCAAAAGACTTCCTTGCATCAACGAAAACCAAAACATCATGCTGCAGTTTTGTTGCCAATGACCACTGAAGTGCACTGAAGCAATTCTTTGTTGGTTGCAGCCAAGGATGGAGAGTTTAGAAATCGATTAAAACTTGAAAAAACTGGCCAGTTTTTTTCAAGTTTGGAGACAGTGTCTTCAGAAAGACACCAAAAATTAAAAACGTAAATGTATTTCATGTCTTGTAAGTTGGTTGTCAGGAATGTTGTTGTGAGCTAAGGTGTTAATTGTTTAGATTTTTACCCATTTTTGACCTTAAAACAGCAAGTTAAGCATGACAGTGCCCCTGTAATGTTATCAAATCAAATCCTTTTTCTTCTGGGGGGAAAATGTTCAACTCTCTTTTGCTTTTCTGTAGGATGCCTGTATGTCCTTGCGTGAAGGAATTATTAGGGCCATTGAAAGAGTAGATGAGAACTTGGACCTTGACAGCATGTTTGACATGGACGAAGGAGAGAAGGCCATTGTTTACCAGACTTACACAGAAACCATGCACTTGTGTTACAACTTTGCATTTGAGGTGAATACAAAAAGTTAAGAAAAGTTATCAATTTGTTCTACAGCCTCAGTTGTTTATAAGGAGGATGACCCTATTGACTTGCCAAATCAAAATCAATAATATTATTTTTATTAGTTATCCACTACAGTAAATGTAGCTATAGATAACTACCAGTCTGAGACTATTTTGTTTAGTGTATATGGGCACCCACATTTAAAACAGCAAGAATGTAACCAGATTGGATTGTACATTTAATTGTTGTCCATTAATGCTGCATTGTCATGTATGCACAAAACTATAATTGCTTGTGAAGGAACTGCAGAAAGATAAGAATAGCAGTGAATATATTCTGGTACATGTATTCTTATAATAATTGGAAGGTCTTCTTTTAAATTAATAGTAGTATTTTAAATTTAAAGCACATGCTGTCTTTTATAAAGAAGGCAATACACATTGTGGCATTGAATAAGCATTGCAAGTAGCAAGAGGTATTGTATGAATTCAGGTTCACCACAGAGGGCAAATTTAAGCAGCATTTATACAAACACAGTTTCAGAATGACCTAGTTTCATGACTCAGAAAATTAGGTTATTTTAAAGTGTTTACACAAAGCCACAGTTGCTATAATGCAGTGGGACCTGCTCTGTGTGCAAGATTCACCATTTTAGAATCTTTGATAGGAGGTCAAAATTGGTGCCAAAATAGGAACTGTAATCAAATTGATACAGTTTTGACATTTACGCGACAGTTGAAACCACATTCCATCATTTTCAAAACAACCCCGTTGTGTTAATGGCCTTGTTCAATAATTATAATGTAAAAAGAAGGCATAACTGCGTCAATAATATGCAGTACTGTTACAAATAAATTATAGTTCTTGTTTGCAAATCTGGCACCTACACTGTAAACCTTTTGGTTTAGTTTGTGCCTTTTGGTTATCAATAAATTAGATAAGTTAGAATAAGTGCTAAACTGTGATTATTAAGTCAGATCATCTGGGTGACAGTATTCCTGAGAAGGACTGTAACAGTTGTTGTTAACAATGACTGAATGGGGATGCTTTGACAACCTGCACTGTGCAGAAGGCATTGTCAGAGTCAAGTGATTTGTCAGGGCTATCACTTTCTGTTCACACACGACATATCTTACATTTACAAACTGCATACATTGTGCAACTGCACATGCGCAATTCCCTACAATTACAAGACAAAATCTTACACTTCAGATTATTCAATTACAAGTAGTATATACCCACTGTTCTCTTGACTGCTACAACTTTAATACACTCAGATGTAATTGGAATTTGGAGATACAGTGTGTAAAATCGCAAAGGTTATCAACCCATTGACTCCTGGGGTGTCCTAGGGCATTTGAGGTGTCAATGGGTTAATATTTGCCTCATTGCTAACATGTTTACTTTTTTGGTTAAGTACCTGAAAGAGGTGGCACGACTTGTAATTGGGGCCATGAAGGATACTCTTGGGGACAGTATGCTTGCATTTGCTCGCCAATGGATGACATTTGTGACGTCAAAATGTGAAAGGGGTAGAGGCACAAGACCAAGGTATATTTTATTTTATAAAATAATTAGGATAGTATGCGCACTCTCATTGGTCAATAGCTGTGTTTAGATTAGAGTATATAAACGCTTCTGTGACATCACATGAATTTTGCTTGGCTATGTGTTGTCAGACGCACGTTTTGATTGGCTGGTAGGAAATATTAGCGTGTATCAACTGAAGAACATCTGAGAAATATTTTTAAAAAGCAGCAGAGGAGTTACATATTTACACAGCCTCATCTAAACACTCGGGAAGTTGAGAGAAGTCTCAACAGTTTCTAACTTTAAGCCTTCTGGTTTCTGTAATCAGAGAAATATTAGCCATAAAAAAGCTGATAAATGTTTGGGTCACTGTGGCAAGAGTGCTAAGTAGCCCTTATATTCTTTGTGAAGGGCAATAGTCCTTAAAGATACATGTAAAATGGGCAAGAACGCATCTTATTTGGTACTTTGCTTTCAATAATATTCGGAAGTGTTATTTTGTTAATGAACCAAAAGTTGTGATTTTCTTAACACTACATGATTGAGGGGGTAAATATTCAAAGGTGTTGAATCTACCTCAAGCAATAATGATCTAATATTACTTAACCGCTCTGCGTAGGGGCTTTTCTGGGCCTATATGCGGTTCATGACATTAGGCAAAAAGCATACATACTGTACAGTAAGACACCTCTGGCATCTGCTGTATACGGTCCATGTCTGATGTCAGAGCACAGTAATACAGCCGGAAGAAAATCAATTACCTGTGAATCTATTTTGATGAAGGAAGAAAACTGGAGTACCCAGAGAAAACCCTTAGGTCAGGTCAAGATTGACTGTAAACGTAGCCCACTTACCATGATTGCAGAGGTGGGAGGCGTGGTTCATGACCAATCCACCAATGAACATGATTCTCCAGAATGTATAGCACGGGATATTCCTGGATGGTCACCCATCCACGTATTAACCCCATCCAACAGGACTTAACTTCAGTGGACGTATGGGAACTGTATTACCAGTAGTAATGTTGTTTTTCTTTGACAAGCTGTCACTGAAGCTGTCTATGATATGATATTCCAGTTCTTTTAATGATCATAATGTTTATGTTGGACTGTGTTTGACGCATTTTTACAGATGGGCGAACCAAGGTTTAGACTTCCTTACTGTTGCCTGTGATCCCAAGATGCTGACCTTTATATCCGAGACTAAATTTCAGGTAGATACTAATTAAAAGTAACTGTACTATGTACAACCATTTGCAATCTGTGAACCAAAAACAAAATTTCACCACAACATCTACACTACTCTTGTGTCCCTTGTCCACGTCAAAGTTAAAAGTGGACTGACTTCCCAAAAACTTTTCCTAGATTCAGTTCTTGGATCAAGCATGACTACTAATAAAAAAATATAAAAAATCAAGAATTTGAATTTGTTGGATTGAGAAATTTTCCTATAAGTAATGTAACTGCGAGTAGATTTCTAGTTAATATATCCAGTTATAAAACAGACAATATTATTTTCTATTGTACAGTTTTAGTTGATGTTTCTATGCTACTCTTTCGGCCCTCATCCAACCCTAGGTGATCGTGAAAAGTGGACTAATTTCCCAAAAATCATGTCCTATGTTCTTTCTGCAATTCTTGGACCAGGCATGTGGGTTTAATCTGTTGTCAATCAATTTTTCCCTATCCATATAAAACCAGCATTCTAATATTATTGTACATCCCCCCATTCAAATCCCAATGATCATAGACCCATTGACTCTGTAGGTTGAGTGTCTTGACTCTTAGCAGGAGTTTGCAGGTTTCAACGAACTGTTAAGGTCTTAACCCATTGACTCCCAGGGGTTCCTCATTGACGAGTAAAATTGTCTGGCGTTAGACAGAGTAAAATACTAAGTCTGGTCGGTTTAGGCCGGTTTCGGCGCCAAAGGGTTAATAATATCCTTGAAGAAAGTGCTGCCCTTTTAAGTACACCCGTATGATCATGGTTAGACTCAGGGTTTTCATTTGAGTCATAAGAAATGTCATCATTGTCGTCAAAATTGATCAACATTATTCATATTGAATTACTATTTTTGTAATTTCTTTTAGGAATTAAAGAAGCAAATCAATGCTTGCATCTGTCATGTGATTGGCAGTGCTGAAAGCTGCAGTGGACTTACTAGCCCTGGTGAGAAATAACATCATAATAATCATGATGTCCTGTTGGTGTAACTCAAGTATCAATCCAAGTAAAAAAATGACTGATTTCCGAAACTCTTCATTCGAGAGCTAAGGGTTGTGTGGGTCTTACCTGGTAAATTGGAATTCCTGCAATTTTCAGTTCTTCCAATTGAATGTGTCTGACTATTGTGAAACTGTGGAAGTGGCTTGGGTTTGCACCTTAATCTAATACCATTTCAAATAGATTTTATAAGTGGCATTTCATGGGCTGGCCGATGTATGATTTGTGATCACTCCAAGAAGATTGTATCCATCCCTCTCCCAAAGGAGGTCAATGGGAACTGCAAAGAGGAAAGAGGAAACATATGAAAGTTAGTCTTATTGGGTTTTTAGTCACCAACAAGGTAACACAATATTACTTAAGAAGGTGCCAAAATTAATACCAAAGAAGGAACATGGTTTTGACCAAGGCTTTGACTCTTTGATGTCAATGTATCGATTGCAAACACGTTTGATGGTTTGCTTATCTTTGATGGGTACATTATGGACCCAAAATGGAATTACAGGAGTGGTGGGTAGGGTAATGTTATACAAACCCTTTATTGGAAGGAGGGGAGGGTATGGATGTTAAAATATTAATGTGAAAAGGAACATTCCATAATGTCATTGTGTTGCAGATATCTTTTTCTTATCTGCATTAATTTAAGTAACTAAAAGCTGAAAGTATCTAAATCAATTCCATATTTTGCCTTCAGCATATCGTTCTCAAAGCCCAGCTTGTTCATCGCCTGTGTTTGGAAGGGGTGGATCTGCATCTTCAGGTTTGTCAAGGGCTATTTCGTGGCCAGTGGGAAAACAGCCTAAATCTCCAGGGGACCTAAGTGATGTAGACGAGGCTCATGGTACTCGTCGGCAAATGTCAGACCCTGTTTTCAAGCAACAGTTTCAAAGTCTGGCTGCAGATGTCAAAACCAATGGTTAGTACTTTTTGCCTGTAGTTTTGGAAGAGTTTTTTGCTCTGGCTTTTCTCCTGTTTGCTCTGTTAACCATCTTCACTGAGTTGGTAACACTGGGCATTAGCAGAAAAAGAATACTTAGGCAGGTGAAAATTGCTTTCTTTCTACTGGCATAGAGTTTGCTATAGTTGATTGCTGGAGCTTGTGTTAAAGTTCTTCATTCACATTGTGGAGCCTGGAGAGTCTTACAGTAATTTCATTGTGAAGGCTTTCTGTTCGTGTATGAGTGCATATGAATTCAAATAAAATGTTGTTCTTGAAAAGTCCTTGCCAATTACTAGCAGTTCTTTGTATGAACACCGGTATTGATTTTACACATTCCACATCACATTCCATGTTTTCCTGGTATTGATTTTGTACACATTTTCCTTTAGCAGCAAGCAATGGTGAAGGTGAAAGTGGGGAAGAAGTTGACAAAGAAAGTGGGAAACATAAAGACAGTTTTGTGGCAGAACCAGGCACTCCATGGCTGGAGAAAGTGCGTCACTCCTTGAGGAAGATGGAGACCAAAAGAAATGAGTTTTTGTACAAAAAGCATGTGATTGGGCGCATGAGTAACAGACGCCGTGACATTGTCAAAGAACTAGCAAGCATATCAAATAGGAAGGTTCCATTCAAGTGGCAGCGAGGAAATAAGATTGGTAAGTGATGGGATCGTCAGCAATCGTCCACACACCACATCAGGAAGTAAAAGTAAACCAGGGGTATAGAGTATGGCTTTGAAAAACTAAGAATCAATTTTTCCAGAATTTCTAGACATGTGGCTGTAGCAAAGCTAAGCCCAACACTATACATGCATGAGATCTGAGAAAACATTTGAAAATGTGGGAGATCTGTTAACTACAGTACATGTACATGACTGTACGTTGTTAAAGTTAACATCAAGACATAATTTTCTAATCCATCATATTAAGAATAATTTTTGCTACCAATTGAAAGTACATGTCACGTTTAAATTATTGTAATTTTCACACCCAATCAGTAATCACCAGGCAAAAGTATTGGTGAGAGTGAAGAGAATGCAGTTTGTGAGCCATGGCCAAAATTCTGGATTTCAATATTTCCAAAACTGTGGCATCAGGCTAACATTCAGAGAGTTTGAATTTGGAGAATTTGTGACTGGGTAGATGACAACAGACATAATTTTCTAATCCATCATAATATTAAGAATAATTTTTGCTACCAAAGTACATGCCAAGTTTAAATTATTGTAATTTTCACACCCAATCAGTCATCACTAGGCACAAGTATTGGTGAGAGTGAAGAGAATGCAGTTTGTGAGCCGTGGCTAAAATTCTGGATTTCAATATTTTCGAAACTGTGGCATCAGGCTAAGATTCAGAGAGTTTGAATTTGGAGAATTTGTGACTTGGTTGATATTGTGTTAGAAGTACTCAGATTTTTTCTTACTTTGGTTTGCATCATCACTGACAGATTTTTCACTGTGCTTAGAATTATTATATATTAGTATAAACACACAGGTGATTATACAAAATCACACGCTCTCATTGGCTCGCTATCTCGGATTATCAGCCGATAATCACCTCGATGGACAAAATGGCTGCCAGTAGTCGTTTTGCCACTGTAAGTGAAGATGAATTCGCGTTGAAATGTTTTTTTTTTCTCTTTTTTGAAATAATCACCTGTGTTTTTATACTAAAACAATTATTCGCCTCAGGCTTAGTGATTATCGGTGAATATTCACCGATAATCACTTCGCCTTCAGCGAATAATTGTTAATTATTGACCATCACATTTGCCATAATCTTCAGTTATTTTCACTTTTATTGTTTTGTTTCTTTTGTTTTACAACACAGGTGAAGGCCAGTTTGGGAAAGTTTATGCTTGTGTTAATTTAGACACTGGTGAGATGATGGCTGTAAAACAGGTGAGTGTGGCTTGATTTAACTTTCAGCTAACAATGATAAGACCAAAATTATTGTTCTTAGCAAAGTGGAGCACAAAGTTAGAACTATGAGTAATAACAGTCAATTTATGTCATCAGGTAGTTTTTTCACATTGCAATACCTCTATTACAGGTTATTCAAAAAGTTATAAGGTTAAAAAAGGAGACTGGGTGAATTTAACCCATTGACTCCTGAACTGCCAGACAGAGTAACATCTATTAAGTCTCACTGCTAGGAGTCAATGGGTTAATAATGATGAAAATTATATTAATTACATCTATAGAGGAAAAAAATCCCCTTAGAAACTTTTGAACTTCACTCTCTCATTTTGCTTTTGTTGATGAAATCAAACAATGAAAAATTAATTAATGCAGCTCAAGTGGAAGCACTGTGAGTGGTGTAGTGGTCAGTGCATCCTACTCAAAAGCATAGGGTTGTGGGTTGACAAGGCCTGGCTTTGCTCTTGTGTTTCCTTGGACAGAAACTCCAAACTCCACCCAGGTGTATATTAAAATGACTTCTGTATTGGCTATACACTACTAGGGGTAAGCAACAACCACTAACTCAAGCATCCCATCCAGGTGGAGTATCAAAACTCTCAGTTGCATTAGGCTACTGAAAACCAAGACAATCTCCAGCCACATGGGGCTCAGTGACTGTGGCTTAATATGTGACTTACCTTGCCTAAGATATGAATACCAGCATTTGAAACGACAGGACATTTGTAGCTAATTCATCTCAATCTCTTTTATCTTTGTTCATACAGCGTTGTACTGCTCAAAACCAATATTTAAGAGTTCAGTGGTTCATTCAGTCACATTTGGCCTCAACTTTTAGTAATTTATTATGGTAAAAAACACATGCAAAAGGGTTAATAGTAATTCCAGGGGGAATGTTGTCACTTGTTGTGACTTGCAGTCCAGAGTTCCCTGGCTTAAGTGCCAATCTGGCCTGACTGCTGCTTGTAAAAATAATAATGGGTAACTGGTCTGCATGTGTCATGACTGCTAGAATTATTAGTATTGTTTACATGTCTTGAATAATAATTTTGATGCGTGACTGTATCTTTTTTTAGATCAAGTTTCAACCAAATGATCATGGCGAAATCAGAGACCTTGCTGATGAGATAAAAAACTTTGAAGGCATCAGGCATGAGAGCTTGGTGAGGTACTATGGTGTTGAACTACATAGGGTAAGAACTTAATATTTCTCGGTTTTAAGTGTTGTGTAAAATGTTAAAATTTAATATTTAATGTTAATAAAGAATAAACAAAAATGGTGGATTGACTTGTCCACGTCCACTTCTTTTCAGTTTCAAGACTATTTTACAGTACATCATTAGATACTGAGATCTGTTTTATTATGTTTTTCTAAAATTTATTGATATTGCTTAACCCTTGAACTTGCAGGCATTCACTTCCCTTCTTCCTCGCTCCCTCCTCTTTCTCTTCAGGGTCTCCCTTTTCCTTCCCCTTCAAATGCCTGCCATGCAGTTTAGTACATGTAGGTCATAATTACATGGTCATGTCAAATCCACAAATCCACTTCAATGTCATTCACAGGATGAGATGTTCATTTTTATGGAGTACTGTGCTGATGGTACTATATCAGATGTAGCGAAGCTTGACCTACCAGAAACCATGATCAGAAAGTATACATATCAAATACTTGTTGCTGTGAGTGTGTTGCATGAGAAAGGCATTGTTCACAGAGATATTAAAGGCAAGGTTTTTGTTTTAATTAGTGTCACTCTATAACAATGACTGGCTGGGAGCATTATGAGCTTTTTGGCGTTTTTTCTATTACCGGTAATTAATTTTCGCAAAGGCCACAATCATTTTTCTTTGTAAATAGGCTTCATTAGCTTATTTGTGAATGCACTTGACAACGAACGATTGTCATGATAGTTTTGTTTTGAAGTTTGGGTAAGGTGCTATTCCTTAATCGTCTAAAACCGAGTTGAAAGATTGATATGTGCTGTGATAAGTAAAAGCAAATTCAAGCAATTTTTTTGAAACAATTTTGCCTCAGTAGTACATAATTACATGTATGTACCATTATCAGGTGCTTGTGTTGGCAGCTGTATTTTCCAGAATTATGGCAAATGCATTCAGTTTAATAAATGTAGCACACAGCTGCAGTTCAGGTCCTAGGCTATTGTAGCATTTAGCTACAGTTTTTAAGTTCAAGCACCCATTTCTAAACATTCTAATTTTGGTATTCTGCATAATACCCTGGCATTTACTCTTTTTTGGCCACTTAGTAATGTGTCTTCCAAAATGCCTGCTGAGTGGATAATGTTGATGTTTTCGTCAGTATTTCACGATACTGTGGCATTTTTTTTAAATGAAGTGGGCTTGTTACTGAGTTTTTTTTTATCCATACTTACTGTTCGTTATAATAATTTTATAGGTGCCAACATTTTTGTCTCATCTGATGGTTACATCAAACTGGGTGATTTTGGGTCATCAATCAAACTCAAAAATCCCTTTCAGACCAATTATGGAGAGATAAGCAACATGCGAGGAACAGTTGGTAAGCGTCCTGAAGACGTGAATTTTACAATTATTTGTCCTGGATGTCATAAAAAGCAACTTGTAATTTAGTACTTTCACTTGACAAAGTGTGCCTGGAAAACAATGTGTATGAAAGCTTTTGCTTCAACTCCTGCAGTGTGACATTTCCAGTCAAAGAACTGGTAGAGAGAAGTCATGCTGGACACTTACTTGCATTCACATAATTATCTTAAGCCTGCTATTTCTTCTTGGCAAATAAGTTGCCAGTCACTGCAGTGGTTTTCAGTTTGTACTAACAGCGGCATGACTATTCTGGGGGTGAGGGGTAGGGGCTGAAGGGTACCATAGCTGAAACAACTCAAACCTTTACAAAAAGTGCTAACCTTAGGTTAGCATTTTTGTAAATCTTTGGTTTGTTTCAACTATAGTACCCCCCCACTGCCAGAATAGTCATGCCGTACCAACCGCTGACAAAAAATGATGCCTACTTCACTCTGGCTGGCTCATTTTTTCCTTAAATTGAACCCTTTCAAACCTTAACCCATTGACCCCTAACGCCAGTGAGACGATGTTTGAGGTGTCAAATTATGGGTCAAGATGGCGAAGAAAAAGAAGATCAAGATTTTGAAAATCTGTGAAATTAAAGCAACAGGTTGTCTCCTCTGAAGTGTTAGTCACTGCAAGTGATGTAAAATGTAATTTTACCAAACAAATGAATGCAAATCAGGCGAAAATGCTAAATATAGTGACCGCACTCCTGGAGGGGGACTGGAAACTTGACATTTCTAAGGTCTTTTCCTCAAAAACTAGCCATACGACCCCACCTTAAAACTTCAGGATTTGCTTAGCAGGAAAAACTAATTACAGTATTTATAGAAATAAATAGTTAAATCTGTAAAACAGGTGTAATTTTTCGCAATTGGCAAGAATGCCGATTTTCGTCAATTTTGATAGTATAAATAAACTGAAAAAGTGTCTGATAGATCTTTTTGAAAAATTGTTGATGCTTTCACCTTCATATTGTTTATTAAGTCCCAAAATTTTGACCTTGGTCGTACAGCTAGGTTTTGAGAAAAAGGCCTTTGAAATGTCTAGTTTCCAGTCCCCCTTTTAGGAGCTTGGTCATTATATTTAGCATTTATTTTTTAGGTAAAATTACATTTTACATCAATTGCAGTGACTAACACTTCAGAAGAGATATCCTGTTGCTTTAATTTCACAGATTTCAAAATCTTGAACTTTTTCTTCAGAAAACTGTAGTAAGCCACCTTAAGCAATCAAAACCACATCATTAAATTAAAGAATAAACTTAATTTTGACAATGACAACAGTCAGTTACTATACATGTACTCAAGGCAGCCAACTTCAAATTTTATTGAAACCCATGGGTCAGGTGTGCTCTATTTCAGCATACATGGCCCCAGAGGTGATTACTTTAGACAAAGGTGCGGGATATGGACGAGCTGCCGACATCTGGAGCATTGGATGCGTGGTGGTTGAAATGGCAACTGGGAAGGTAACTTAACCTTGAGGCTACAGGCATTCTTTAGTTTGACCAATTTCTGGTGTGAAGATCCATTGGCAATGCCATTTCGGAATATTATAAGTTATGCAAAATCTTGCCTCGGGAAGTTCTATACATGCAGAGGTTCTTCTTCAGAGTGCGAGTGACATTATAGCTCCAGAACATCAAGTCCATACGTCAGTTAAACCAACTTTTAAATTGGTTCTCACCTATGATCTATTGGAGGACAGATGCTGATGTCGTCATCAAAAAACTAAATCTTCATCATGGTATATAAAACAATTACTAGTAGATTCCGTGTTGCCTCGCTTCTGTTCAGTAATGGGGAGCTTAAGCACACCTGTTTTTGAGACGCGGACTGCAACCTGAAGCAAGCTGTTTTCCCTTTTAACCTTTTTTTTCACATAACCATATTTACATTGATAAGCATCTTTTCTCCATTTAATAGAGATGATTAGTGTAAAAAGCTGGTTGCCGTCTGTGTCTCAAAAACGTGCGTGCTTAAGCTCCCTAATAAAAAGGAAAGGAAAGGAAAGGAACTTTATTTAAGTGTCTAGTCGTTCTAGCGCTGGAGCACTAATTGGGGACACTGTAAACTGAAATTAACATTTAACACAAATCAAGTCAAATGTTGGTTTTAGATCAAGATGACGTCAAAATGTGGAAAGAACACCATTTTTTGTTCTCACCACATTTAACTTATTACTGAACAGATGCACAGCAACATGGAATCTACTGTATCTGCTAAGGAGCAACTAGAATTCCTTGTAGAATGAATAACAGTACTGATGGTTCTTTCCCCAAAGTACAAGTACTTGGCTTTGGTCTTACATGTATATGCTTACTCCATTTTGTGGGCTCCTTTATTGCAGCCAAAGGCAATTGAATGCTGACTGCCAAGATACAAGATAATTCTTTCCATCTACTAATCCAGTTCTTTACCTCCACAGCCTCCCTGGCCAGATTGCGACAATAACTATGTGATAATGTTCAAAGTTGGTGAAGGAGCAACCCCTGATATCCCAGAAAATCTAAGTGAGGAGGGTCAAGATTTCCTTCTGTGTTGCTTCCTGCATGATCCATATTCACGACAGACAGCTATTGACTTGATGGATCATCCATTTGTCAAGGTATTCCTTAGTTACAAGGTTTGATCTTAAGCTGTGCCAATCAAAATTGAATAAAACAAAATTGGGAGATCTGCATGAGTATTTAAAAATTAATGGAGAGCCAAAGGCAAGGCATCACATAGATCCCCTTCTTGTGATGTTGTTGGGCTTCAGACATGGGTTTTATTTACTTTATTATGGTGAAGCTCCACAGGAATTAGCACATGATTAGGAACTGACGGTTGTCTAAAGCCACCAATTTCATAAATGTTTTTTTCTTACTTTTCAGTGTTGCTGAAGAGACAGATGCAAGCACATCAGTCGTTAAGAATTAAATTCCATTGCTTTGATCTTGTTGAGGACCTCTTAGCTGAAATGATGCTTATGTGAAAAAAAGAATATTGAAAAATTTTTTTTGTAGAAAATAATAGTTATGTTAAACATATGCAACCAATGCATCACTTTTTAAGGTGTAAACTTTGAAATTCTTAATGCTGTGCTTTGAGTTTTAAATTTTAGTGACCTCTTAAGAGTATAAAGCATGTCAAAGTGCAAATCAGTCTTTTAAAATATTACTTTCATTTCAAGAGTGGATTATTGCAGTTGTAAATACTTTGTGTTTTTAACGAGTATGAGCAAGCTAGTGCTCAGTGCACAATCAACCACTTAACAGTCAGGGGTTTTTTAATGACTATTCAAGTTTTATTTCTTTTTTTAAAGGCTTCTTTGTAACTACATGTTAAGTTGCTTCATAAACAGTGATTATTTTTCATGCAGAAAATGTTTACCACAATCTATTTTGCTTCTCCTCTTTTCTTGCAGTCTTAGGAAGAAAACATCTTGGCTGCATTGTTTGTGGCTTGTAAAAATGCACTGTATATAGTTGCAATCTTTTATAACTTCCCACACCGGGAATATCTCTAAGAAAAGGAGAGGTCTGCTTATAAATGAACCAGTGATTTTGGCCGGGAGGCTGTAAAAAGATTCCACAAACCATTGTTGTTTGAGTGAATTTAAGGGGGTCAAAAGGTCTTTTAGAGCTAGTCAAATGAGCTTGCTATTAGTGCCTAAGGACTTTCCTGTCATACCCTCTCTAAGTAAGAATTACATTTAAAATAAATGAAGAGTAATGTGTGAAACAATACAATATTTGACTTTTTAATGTTAATTTTCTCCAATCAGAGGCAATTTCTGAGTCTAAGGCTGTGTTTGATTGACCAAATTTCTGAATAGGGATAATTATGTGGAATGAAGTTAGGAATCCTTTGCTTTTATGGAGATTCACATTACAATTGTCAAATACCTGCAAAATTATTTTAAGCATGTCTTTATTGTCCTTGTTGCTTGAAAACGCCAGACATACCATTTAAAATCATTACTCCACATATTCTTATTCTGAATTAGGGTCAATCAAACACCCCCTAAGTTTTAATCTGGTTTTATAATGACTTGTGTCTGTTACTTTTAATTAATTTATTTGACGGAATAGAGAAACTCAGTGCTTATGTGTTCAGGGGGCAAAAGTAATTATTTCTACATTTTTTACCTCCAAAAAGATTAATGAGACGCTTTAGGGGCTTTAAGATCTACTATGGCCTGGGGACAAAATCGTCTCTTCGCACAATTTTAAATTTTTTTGTGGTTGTCATCTCGTTCACTTCATACAATTTGGGCCTAAATTTGAATTTGAATTTATACATTGGAGCAGTTTCAGAGTAAAAAATTAATATAGAATGAAAGATTCGCAATTATACATTCGCCTTGTCGTTAAAACCTCAAATTTGATGATTTCACCTTATTGTTATGCCGCATGATTCTTTTTCCTCTTTAAACAAATCATATTGTTGTTTTGTTGTGTTGCCAATATTAATATTGGTGAAGGGTTTTACCAGGGATAAATAATGCATTTTTAATTGTAGGGGCAAATGGTGTGAAATTATTTCTAACTTCAAAAGCATTTACCTTGGTAGTAGCTGTGGATAATCTCTAGCTTTCGTAGTATAAAAAAAAGGTATTTTTGTGGAGACTGTCATTTTAATAGTAAAATGTTCACACAGGATGTAAGCATAATTTATATAGATTTTAACTTAAAAACAAAATGCACAGTCCCTAGTTTGAACTTTCTTAAATAAAGGGCTTAATGCCAAATGAGTTTAGTTGTGTTTTTCTGATGAAAGAAAAAGCTTTGTTGTTCAAATTCACAGATTCTGTGGCTGCATAAAAAACTTGTTTGCACCCTGAGTAGGTTTTAAGAATTCAAGACAGAGGCATGTAAAATGAAATTCTTGAGGGGTTATCAGGGCAAGAAAAAATGTTGATCCCAACTTTCCCAGACTGGGTCAGCAACTTTCACTTGCCTAGACTTGACTATTGCTGGCTTGACGTGCCCTCCTCAACTTACATGTAGAATAGTAAGTCATATATCATCATATCATATCATATATCTTTATTTACCCTCGGATTTTTAGAGTAGCTTGGTGTAGCTAATTTCTCCGAGCATTTAGCATCCCAACCATGATACATCACAGAAGACAGACCACAACACCGGGAACTACATGCCCTACATGCCTAGTCTCCTTCGCAGCCGTTTTTTGGATGTCACGCAACGCTCCCTCCTTCTTTGGGGGGAGCGTTGCGTGACATCCAAAAAACGGCTGCGAAGGAGACTACTACATGCCCTGCCCTAAGAACCAGAATACTTGGATTTTAAATTAATCCATGGTTTAAAACCTCTTACTCTTAGTTTGAATAATCATTAATTTTAGCAACCTCAAACTTTCTGACAGACTTAATACATGTGTATGTACTAGACTACTGAAGGAAATTTCACTTGCCTATCAGGCCAGTAAACTTATATTGTTACTTGCTTAAAGCAATTAAACCTGGAATTTTTCCTGTTCTGTTCAACCCAAGCCACTTTCAATGACTTAGACTTCCGGTGGAAAGGAAGTACCGGTATAATAGAGTAATGCCCTTGTATATGTACATACAAGAAAACCTTTAGACAAGTGTACCTAGAGGATATCGCATGGCTGTGCAGGGATTCGAATTTTACATCTTCGAGTGCTGATAGTATCTCTCCTGATTGGGTAGTACTGTAAAATATGGCCGCTAAATTAGCCAATCATAGCATGTCTGCAATCTGAGAAAAATACTGGAAATAACAAATTGCAATTTATTTCACAGTGGATCGCATCAATGGTGATGACTATTGTAACATCCTATGTGTACATATTTGTTTCTATTAATTTTCCAGCACCTAATGACTTGAGTACTCTCATGACTTGATCATCGGAAGCCTGTCAACAGGAAAAAGAGGGTTTTGACAATGGGAAAACTTTAAATAAAAGCAACAATTTTTACTTTGACCTTTGACTCCCAAAGAGGACACTTGTCTTATGTTAGACAATTTTACCTGTCAACAGGGGCCACTTCTGAGGTAAAAGGACAAATGTTACACTGTATTGATAATAAAATTGTAATGAAAAAGTTTCCCCATTCTGATTAGCTAAGAGAAAGGAATTTTTCAGATAATGCACTTCTGAAAAGAGGTAAATGAGTGCAAAGGTGGGAACAAACTGAGAACTTAATGACCAAAGAAAGACAAATAACCAATCTGCATTGTACCTCAAAATTTTTTCTTGTATATTATTAATTAAGTAATCACATGATTTTTCTGACGCAGTTTGGAATAAATAAGCACTTGAAATTTTTTTCAAAGTTTTCAAATGAATGATTTACTAGTAATCAGAGACCTACGTTGTGCGCAAGCGATTCTGGGATCACCTGGAGCAAACGCTGCAAGCCACTAGAAAAAAAAGAAATTTTGTCTGTCTTTGAAATATTAACTTCCACTTATTTATTCCAAATTGAACTTGATGTCATGTGATTACCTATACTTTCAAAGTGACAACACAACATTTACTGTGCCAATATGATATTTAGCAATTATTGAATGAGGCTGAGTAGGATATGAAGAATTCTGCAGGTTGAGGAGGGTGTTATCCACCAAGGCCGAAGGCCGAGGTGGATAACATCCTCCAAGATCTGCAGAATCCTTCATATTCTACGAAAGCTGAATTCAATGATTGCTTTATTATTCATTCAAAATATTTTCTTCGCTTAAACTTCTAAACCTACTCGCAGCCATTTTTCTGCTCAACAAAAATAACACAATCTCGTCCCCAGCTTTTTTCGGTCAACAGTTCAATAATTTGCAGCGGGCTGCACTTTTGACGTCATCAGTTCAATAATCTGCAGCGGGCTGCAGCTGGTTATGGTGAATTATGCGTGTCGTTTTAACCAATCAGAAATGGGGAAATATTTTGAATGAATAATAATGCACATTATCTATCCATTCAGCAAAGTGGTAGCCTGAAGTGAAGGGTTTTTAGTCTGGTATAAAGAGTGAGGGGCCACTAACATGATACTAGTAAGGCTTTCATTCCACTTAACCCATTGACTCCAATTCTAGGGGTTCCCCACTGACTAGTAAAATCGTCTGGCATTAAGAGTAAAATACTAAGTCTGGCCGGTTTGGGCCGGTTTGGACGTCAAAGGGTTAATGGGGACATAGTTTTTCAGTGACTGATTAATATAGATTCTACTCTGTCTAATGTCAAATGATTTTACTCATTAATGGAGGCCACTTCAGCGATGAATGGGTTGAACAAAACTGATTTTCTGAACAGCATAAGAAGCTGAATTTAATGTAATCTAACATACCTTTTTGCTAATGCAAACAGCAGATTATTTTTCTTTCGCAAATAGCCCTAAGACAAACTACCATTAGTTTTCTCTTCATAAAAACTGAAGTCTTTTGTGGCTTACCTGAGGAAGTGAGTTAAGAGGGGATGTTTTGAGAAGGAACTGGAAAGCTTCTACAGACCGCGAATCCACCTGCGATGACTCAGTATAACATACAAACAAGGCAGCGGCAAGGTGATAAATTTGACAATACTGCAAAACTAAGAAAAACAAGAAATTTTTAACCAAACGTAAGACTCCAGATGCGAGGATTTCAAAGTCAGCAAAATATGGAAAAAGCTTACATTGTTATAGGAAATTAATGCAAATGTTTCAAATTCATGTTAACTTCAGTTGTGTTAATTTATGTTAACCTTAATTTCCACGCTGTTAATTATTAGCATGTTAATTTCCGTGACCTTAACTAGC
>NC_090888.1:64249101-64251601 GCF_036669925.1 Montipora capricornis
CGAACGCAATTTTTGCAACTGCGTAAAGAAGTAACACCTCTAAATAAATTCCTACTTTTGGCCTAAATTCCTTAATATTTATACTTCCGTGACAGCGAGAGCTACTGAAATTTAAAGTGACCAATCAGAATTCAGCGAGCGAAAAAAACTGTGCTATCCGACGTCACGTCAATTGTTCGCCCGAAAACCAGGCCCGAAAAGGTTTTGTCGGCAACTTTTTTGTCAACAAACTGGGTTGCCGGCGAGCCGCCTTTCGAACGTCAGCTGCTGGCTGTTATTTGTGCTTATTCTAACCATTTTTTAAGACGAAATCAGTATGATATTTTCAAGTGTAAAAAGACGTGTATTGATAATGTATTTATTTGTGTTAACTTTGCGAAAAAAGAATTTTGTGGCGTCCTTTCGACAGGGTAGATCGACAACAACGTCGTTTTTGCACAGAAATGCACCGTTTGCGATGAAAGAGAAAATGATTGACAGGATATATAGCACAGTTTTGACTGCCGCGCGGAATGCGAGAGCGGGTTCCGTATGCAAGGTTTCCTTCGGTGAATTTTTTTTATTCTTTGCCACATTATGTAAATGATGTTGCCTTACATTTTGAAGCGGTTTTTCCAATATTCTGTAATTTGTCATTTTTTCTAAATATCTACGATTAGCTCCAACAAATTTTAACAAATTTAGGGTATTTGATAAAACTGTATGTGGTTACATGTACAACTGAACCGATTTTCAAAAAAGAATTACTGAAGGGAACACGAGAAAATTGGCAGTTAATTCTACAGATTTGGTCACGCTGACGTCACGAAAATCGGAAAAACACGCGCGATTCAGGCTTTGGACGCCACACGCCACACACTAGTGCCCAGCTTGCGCGTGCTCCTAAAACTCTAGCTCGTTCCCAGGGCTTTTTCCTATCTTTGGTGCGTCCTATTCTCCGCGGTGAAAGGCCCTGGGAACGAGGTTGTTGTTATTTTGACACAATACAATACAAGGTAAAGGTACACCTTATTTAACGTCGGAAGTTCCTTTACTCTCTTAAGCCCTGGCCAAACGAAACGCAAGTCATCGCAAGTCGACGCAAGTTTTGTTACTTGCGCTGACTTGCATACCGTTTGGCCACCCACTTGCATTCACTTGCGAAGACTTGCGACGACTTGCGTTTGATTTGAACATGTTCAAATTTTGGACGCGAGTCCCCCAACTTGCGTCTCGTTTGGCCACTCAACGCAAGTGGATGCAAGTTTTCGCAAGTCATTCGAACTTTTTTGGAAACCTTTTAGCCAATCTGATGCCGCTGTTTGAGCAGGAATCTCAAACTATTTCGCGCCTTTCGCGCTTTCCCGTTTTGACAAGATGGCTTCTGTCACGGAGCAAAATTCGGAAAACTTAAGCCCCGAAGAGCTAAAAGAAAACAAGGATAGGGAGTTAAAAAAAACATAAGAAAAAGGAAAACCATAACAGGAGACCCAGTAGTGGTGCAAGTATAAGCAGCAGCTACAGTGAAAGTAGCAGCTCTTCCGAGTCTGAGCCTAGGAAAAAGAAAAAGAAAAAAAAATTCTGCTACTTTTGCAAAGGACTTGCGCTCAACTTGCGTCGCGTTTGGCCACCCTATCGCAAGTGAACGCAAGTCTTCGCAAGTGAGAACTTGCGTCGACTTGCGATGACTTGCGTTTCGTTTGGCCAGGGCTTTAGAGAGTATTCTCCCAGGAAGCCGAATGAATGACTTTATTTTGCTTCGAATAGCCTGCTTGATAGCCACTTTCGCAGATTTTGGCTTTTCACAGCTAAAAGTATAGCAAGGCGACGACAACAAGAACATCACTGAACATCTGCTTTAAATGTTAATGACCAGTAACAATGTTCCTCCACGCCCCGCGGGTGCATTTTCGCGTTCATTTTGGCACAGTTCTTTGCCCCTCTCGTCCTGACAACTCGACTCGACATGACCAAATTTGTTTTCCTGTGGAGGACGTGAGCACCCGACGGTGAACTTTCTTTTTCCATAGAATCCTCCCCGTTCATATACAATACAATAATTCAATACATACTTAATTGGCCGCTCCCCATAGGGGCTTTTCAGGGCCAATAAAACACAACGAAACGACTGAACAGAACAACAACAACTGTTAAGAATCCCAAGTGGCTGAAGGCAAACCAGTTGGCTATTTACAAGTGCAGCTGGGAAGTTGAGCCAGGGACTACCAGGATCAAATTCAACGAGTGGTCAGAGCGGGTCTTGAACCCGGGATCTCCGGATCTAAGCGCTCTAACCACTGGGCCACACTGCCTTACTTTCGCTCTTTAATGCGTTTACTTGGAATACCATTTTGCGCAGATGTAGGATGATACATTTTGGAAGAGTTAGAAACAAACTGCAAGGATTGAATAGACTAAAGCGATGTTCAAATACGGAACAAAAAAGTATTTCTGCAGTCATTTGAAGTCATATAGGCTTATGCATTGCAACGCACAACGTATTGGTGAGCATCGGTTAGTG
>NC_090888.1:64256601-64269101 GCF_036669925.1 Montipora capricornis
CGAGATCTGGCATATTAGGCTTGGGTTCGAGACTGTATCCTGGCAACATGCAGCGCATATTCAATAAAGATCTTACTCGATTCATGCAGAGCCTTTCACGAGAACGCCAAAATTGAGCAAGCAAAAGAAAGGCTCTGCTTGCAGGGTGGGGTAGACTTATTGTTTTGTTTTTCAGTTTCTTTTGCGTGTAGTTACATGATGCCATTTGTCTCTAATACGGTATGTAAGTGGAGCCAACTATCACTCAACATACCATACAATAATAGTATAAAATAAAATGTGCTGCTCCTTTGGACTCTTTGCTGTTTCAACAGAGAATCGCAAAAGTTAGTTCCCGTAAACCTAATAAAATCGCCTACTCCCGCAAAATTTTCGTGCTACACGGTAACTGCAATATATAATCACTGCAAGACTAAAAACGTTCTCTCCTCAGTTCAATCCTCTACAGAGATACTTGATTTCACCCGGCCACAAATGCCACTAGTGGCTTTTTCGTCGGTAATGCAGAAGTCATGTTACCCTGCGTAGCAAGCGTTCCAGTTGAAAAGAAGAGCTCCAAACAATTTTACGCAAACTGGCCGCACGAAAGTTGGGGCAAGAGACTCAGTCTTCTTGCCCCAACTTTCGCGCGGCCAGTTTGCGGCCTAAGCGAGGTCAGTGGGTTCAAACAATCCGTTCAAGAGTGATTTCTCGCTTCGCCATGCACAGTGGCGCACATGACAGAATTTTTATAAAATGCAGATTAAAGAGGCGGTGCCTTTTGAACTATTGGCTCAATTAAGATAAATTTCACCTTTCAATCAGCCTTGCTCCTCATGTTTTTTGATAAGTATAGCGAGCGATGATTAGAGTGATCATCACAGATATCATACTTACCAAAAACCAAAACAGAGCAAAGCTGATTGAAGGGTGAAATTTATCTTAATTGAGCCAATAGTTCGAAAGGCAATGCTTCTTTAATCTGCATTTTACAAAAACACCTATTTGTTCTTTGGTCATTGCGAGAAGGCAAGGCTGATCTCAATATCAAAGCGGACTTCTTTGCTGCGCCTTTCCCTATTGGAAAGTGAATTTTGATCCTAATGCCGCTTTATAGCAAGGTGCCGAAACAAATGAGGTTTGTTAAGGGCCCACAGACGGATTTTTCGCCGTTGCTAAGGAAGTGAAATGTTACTTCCGGTAACTGACGTCATCAACATGAGCTGACAAGAAAACCCACTCACAAGCAAAGGTCACCGCACAAACTGTTGTTTCCACCGAAGGATTTTCCTCGCCCTTCCCCGCGCTCGTTCTCAGATCAACTGCGCATGCGTAAACGAACCGACTTCCGGTTAGAGAAAAAAGCTAAACTTCCGGCGGTTTTAAATTGAATTGATTTTTTTTACATGGCACGTTTCACCCCAATATACAGAATATAGCTAAGCATCGATTTTTTAAAATCATCTTTTTTGAAAAAGTTATGGGTGTTTCAGTATTTTTCAAAATAAAAAGAAAACCATGCTTGGCTGGATGCAAAAACGAATACAGATTATCAAACCATCGATTAAATACCCAAATTGCGTAGCACGGAGACAAATTTAGAGTTTCTTTTATTGGTCACGTGACCATGGGCGTGGTATGATGACGTCATCTTTAGGGTCATGGGCTTACAAAAGCTGGAAACTAATAATAATAATAACTTTATTAACGTGTCAATCGTTCTAGTTTTTACAAGTAAAAACTAATTGGGGACACCTACTTAAAACTAATTAGACTAAGCTAATAATAGTAATAAAACTATGTACAAACAATATAAAATTAGTAAAAGCTAAGTTTCACATAACTTGCAGTTTTCACAATTATTTTTCGACGTAACATTTGATAGGTCAAGGGCCCTGACTTGATTTTTAAATGCAATTAAAGAGTCAGCCATTTTAATTGATTTGTGAAGCTTCGACCAAATGTAAGGTCCCATGTACCTTAAGCTATGTCTTCCATATGTAACGGTGTTACATCTTGGTAAGGAGAAATCGTCTGTATTCCTAAGATTGTACCTACTCATGTCACAACTAAAAAGTTCAGAAATATATGATGGAACTAAATTATTCTTAACTTTATACATAAATATGGCCATG
Organism: Montipora capricornis; assembly: GCF_036669925.1. Lineage (NCBI taxonomy): Eukaryota > Metazoa > Cnidaria > Anthozoa > Scleractinia > Acroporidae > Montipora > Montipora capricornis. The sequence goes on from NC_090888.1 coordinate 64,258,716, forward strand.
TCCTGGAGCCTGCGATTACATAACGTTGGAAGTCTTTCTTTCTCTAGAAGTGCTTCATAAGTGCTAGTCCTGTCACAGTAAATAGCTCTCAATGCTCGCTCCTGCAACCTTTCAAGCTTTCTCTTGTCTGACGAGCGACAATGGTGCCATACTATATGACAATATGTAACCTGAAGTAAAATAAAAGCTTTGAAAATTCTTAATTTAGCTTCAGTAGGTAACAAGTTCCTAAACCTCATAGGTACTCCTACTTTCCTTGCCCCCTTAGTACAGACGTTGTTAATATGCTTAGTAAAGTTCAATTCATCATCAATTGCTATTCCCAAAAGATCAATCCCAGGACTTGATTTTATATTAATGTCCTTTATATTTAAGTTCATTTCCTTTTTCTTGTATCTTGATCCCAGACTCATAAAAATTCGAATCACCTTCACACAGAATTAAGTCTTGGTTACTTCAAAGACACAAATTTTATTTTGAAAATAAAGCTTCTTTTATTTACATAAGCAGTAATGCTTCATTTACGCCGATTTTGATTCCCTGTTTGTTGGAATAGTGCACTTTTTGGGACAGTTCCGTGGTTAGCTTGAAGTCCTCGCCTTGGCCAAAATACACCCAGTACGGAACTGTTTTCCAAAAAAATTCATGTTCTACTATCAAACTTTTTTTCTTCTTCAAATGTGTTATTTATTAGACTGTTCTTAGCAAATATGTGAAAAAAAAATCGGGGGTCACCGTGCTCGTTTGAGAGAAAAGGAGCATTTATTTCGCTATCGGGCTTAGTTTGCGGGAAATCTCTTACGTTTTGTACGCGCACGTGCTCATGTGCGCGCGCTAATGACGCGAAAATCGTGCGCAGTAGGGATGCGCAATGCAATACTAAGGAATTACCTTAACCATTACATCCTTAGCAACGCACCCCAAAAAATACGTCAGTGGGCCCCATTCTCGTTCCCAGAGCTGCGATCCTCTTGGCCAGCGCCTCGGCGAGCTCTGGCCGGTTCCAATCCGTTCTCGCCACTGATTGGTCAGATGGGAACACAATAAAAATGATAACCGGAAGAAATCGGAAGAGAATGGCCGAAGGGATTCGATTTTCTGTTTGCCGTACTTGCAACAGATATATTATTAGTAACAACCATCCTTTTGATTTATTTGGTGAAAAGACAATTAGGGAAGGAATCGTACGGGATTGAGAAGAGTTTTCTGGTTTGAAAATTTCTGTCGACGATGGTTTATTACCATCGCGAATATGTAGATCTTGCTACGTTACGGTCACGACATTTTAGGAGTCTATAAAGACGGTAGTTCATTCGAAAGCTCAGCACGAGTCGGTTATCCGATCTAAAAGAAGGAAGTCTGTGCAGCAGAGCCCGTCCTTCACCAGGTGTGGGACGCGAGAAAAAAAGGAGCAAGGTCAGCTGGTTATTAGCCTGCGAACGCAGACGTATTTCCGGCGGTCGTTTCTCTCCCCCGAAAAGTAACGTCTGCGAGTTCGAGCGGCAAAACGATTTCCGTGACGTAAGAATTATTCACCAATCACCGTTTAGCTCTAAAAAATCCAGAACTAACTCGCAGGATTCGTGCGCGGTATAACCACGTACCACGTATTCTCGTGGAGAAAAAATGGCGGACACACTGGAAGAAGCGTTCAACGACGCGTTCAACCAGGTTTGCAATGTTTTTGGATTTGACAGTTTGAATACACACCAGGAGGAGTCCATCAAATACATTGTCCAAGAGAAGAAGGATATTTTCGTAAATCTTCCAACGGGTTTTGGAAAGTCGTTGATTTACCATGCTTTGCCGTTGGTTTTCTCGTGCTTGCAGTCAACTGACAAGATTATTTAATGTCATCGTCGTGATTTCTCCGCTTAACAGCCTGATAAAAGATCAAGTGTTGCGGCTACATTCCCTGGGAATCACTGCCGTAGCTTTGGCTGAAATAGCCACCGTAAAACAAACGAAAGAAGTAAAGAATGGGGAATATTTAACTGTCTTCGGATCTCCTGAACTATGGCTAGGATACGAAACATGGAGGAAAATGGCAATGAGCGAGTTGTACCGGAAATCTGTCAGAGCAGTTACTGTCGACGAGGCTCATGTTATTTGTCACTGATAAGTGTTAAAGTCTCTAGTACGTCTCCGTGCAGTCCCCCATTCTCGTAAATCAGTTGCAGCTGTTCTGATGCATGACATATCTAACAATTTATCGACTCCAAATAATGCTGATTTATTGATTTCTTAAGCAAGCATTTATTCATATAAAACAAGATCATCTTCAAGAGGTGACTATTTTGTTAAACCCTCAAGAATTGACAAACAAATTAAATCATTTTCAATATATGGTGTAAAAATTTGGAATAGTTTACCTCGTGAAATTCGCCATCTATCCAAAAACAATTTTAAAATTAAAAACCACAGTATCCTACTCCAAAGACTTTCAGAAGAAAATGACTGTATTGATTTATCCGTCTTAATAACAAAAATACTTAATAATCTGGCTTCTGATATTTGCACTTTCTATTGATTTTAGATATTTACTTGTTTTAGTTGACTGCATGCTTTGTACACTAGTTATTTGTATACCTGTTCGTTCTACAATGCATGTCTTGTCGGTGAAACACAACTGAACACCGTAGCTTTCTCTACTTGTTCTCTCTTTTATACACGCGTAACCACTGCTCGCCTCGACTAGCTTTTGCTAACCACGATCAGTGCAGATTGAACATGTATCATATGATAATGAAATTCTACAATAAACAATTGATATAAGCTACATGTAACTTGATCAATCATGCCTAGTGTCTTGCAATTGTCTTTCGCCATCCTTTTTACACGAAGGGAAACACTACCGCCAAAATATCCCCTAATTTCTTCGCTAATTTCGTCCACCTTTTGCATTATTGAATCGCACAATACGATTGTAGCACTGCGTGCGACAAATGGCCAGCTTTTCACAGTCGACGTAAACAGAAAGATCAACGTTTGTGACACGATATACCAAAGAACATATGTCAACATTGCTTTTACCAAACACACGTATCTTCTCCTTAGCCGCCGAGAAATTCCCTCTACAAAGAATGCAGCATTCACAATCGTGAGAAATCTTCTTGGGAGTTTCATTCATGGTTGTTTATATCACTCATAATCACGCTCCACAACTGAGAATCTTACGTGTATGGCTTGTATTTCAGACACGCAATTGCGCGAACTCGCGCAAGAGTAACTCGAGCTTGCTTCTATCATACAATTTGATTGGTCAAAAACCTAACAAAAGATCTTACGTCACAGAAATCGTTTTGCAGCTCGAACTCGCAGACGTTACTTTTCGGGGGAGAGAAACGACCGCCGGAAATACGTCTGCGTTCGCAGGCTAGCTGGTTATATGTTACGCAGGATTTTTGACTAAGCTCGATCGATTCATGTGTTTACAGTGTAATTATTGTTCATGTGTTTAACAACGCAAAGCCTTGACTCCTTTTGAATATGTCCGTGGTGAGGAAGAAAAGATGAAGCCAACAGCTAACCCGGTTATCGCGTACTTTTTTGTTGCATTCTCTTATTGCAATAATGAAATTTGTAAGTATTTTCTTTGTGTAATATCGCATTAAAGTTGGAACTTGATTCCTTCCATGTCCAGTTTGCATTAGTTATAAGAAAATCATACAACTAAGGTTGATACAAAAGGCTTCAGTTGAGAGCAACCCCTGATGAAAAGGGACTACAGCCCCTGATGAAAAATGGGGATAAAGAGGAGGAGGGGGGCTATCCAAAAAATGGATAAATTCCTGTCAAGTTCAATCTCAAGTGATCTTGACAACCTGCATCTTCTGGATAGTTTCTTATCCAGAGGAGAGCTTGAAGGATTCTCCTGCTGGTACACAGCTACTGAAAAACAACTTTTGGGTTCTCATTTTCAGAGGATTATTATGGCCACAGTAAATTGGGTACCTGTTGGTTAACTTTCACATCGCTGTTTTGGGCTAGTATATAATTTATTAAACTGGTAAATTGTAGGGTCAGAAGAGCTTAGCCAATAACCTATTCTTCGACAGGCGTCAACACTTGGGTTCACGCATGAGGGACCCCGTTACATGCTAAATTGTCTCCATGTTACATTGATTGCATACAGTGTCACGGTGAACAGGAAAATTTGGCTTTATCAAATATTTTGATAAAGGTCGAATTACCACCATGAATGATTTGGAAAGCTGACGTTTCGAGTGTTAGCCCTTCGTCAGAGCGAATGTTGGCTAAAAAGAGATCAACATAATTCAGACTGTGTCTGTTTGCACCATAAAAAAGAAGCCCCACATGCATTTTGGACTATTTTGCCAGATGCACCCAACAGGCAAAGGCTTGGTTGAATATGCTTCAATGGCCATTGTTTAATAGAAAACTGCCTTCCAGAAGTGCTTCTCTTGAGATAAAGCAACCGATCAAAAAGTTATATTTTGTTGTGTTATTTAAGCAATAGAGGACGTTTTCCATGTTTACATAGCCTCATCTAAATGCCAAGCGCAGTTGGGAGAATTCTCGACAGTTATGCAAACCAGAGACACAGTCGAGGGTTTGCATAACATACACGCCCATATTTCCAACCAGCCAATCAAAACATGCGTCTGACAACACATAACCAATCAAAATTCATGTGATGTCACAGCTGTGTTTACATACTCTCATCTAAACACAGCTATTGACCAATATTAATGGCAGTGCGTGTACTATCCTAATTATTTTGTAATTTAGAATGTGCAATGATATTCACACGCAAAATACAGTGTGCCTGTTATTGGCAATAATAATAAAATTATGATAACTCTTAGAACAACAAAGTTAGTCATTTATCTTATTACTTTCAATAATTTGCCCAAACCAACAAACTGAAGATGAAGACCATGAATAATAATTTATTTGTGATCAATCATTGTTAAAATTCACATTAAAAATATTAATGGTATTTTGTATCATTTGTTAACTGAATAAAACAGTGATTATATCAAACAACTGTCAACAATGATGAATAGTGGAGCAAACCTCTCCAGATTTTGAAACATTGTGATGGAAGACATGGTTTTTGGAGATCCAATTAAGGCAGTTACCCTTAAGGATATCAAAGACCAGTGCAAGAAGCTGTGCAAAAAGAGTGATATAGTTCCTCAGTTTTGCTAGTGCCCAGATGTAAGAACAAGGTGTCCAATGATATATATTTTCTAAAAATATGTAAACACATTAATATTTATGTGAAATTCAGGCAACTTAAATGACTTCATCCTGCATGTAGTTACATTTTGATCAAGATTTGTCTCCCAACATCATTATTTATCATCAGTAGGTTTAAAATACAAAGGAAATTATTGGGAATCAAACAATAATTATTTAGGTTGGATTCATTTTAACTTAAATTTAACTTTGAAGTTCAACAGTTACAGAGTAAATTGACTACTGGGTGCAAATATACAGATTTGATCCAGTCAGTCATGGAGCAGGAGTGGTGCAGTGGTAAGAGCACTTGCCTCCCACTAATGTGGTCTGGATTCAATTCCCAAACTCAGCATCATATGTGGGTTGAGTTTGTTGGTTCTCTTCTCTATTGCGGAAGGTTTTTCTCCGGGTACTCCGGTTTTACCACATCCACAAAAAACATATTTGATTTGAGTTAATTTCATTAGTTTCTCCAATTAGTTCTCTAGTGCTAAATCCATTGACACTTAAATAAAGTAGTGTTTATTATGATTATTACAAGTTGATAAAAAAAGTATACATAATTCCCAAGCAACAGACAAAATTGGTAACATTAGGACCATTAGGCAGGCTTTTAGCTGCAAAACATAAGAAAATAATTTATTACCAGTGTGACATAGCGGCACCAAATTAGCACCTATTGTATATTACATTTCGCATACGCATATGTAAGTAGGTTGGCACATTATGCATGTAACATAGCGGCACCTAATTAGCACCTATTGTATACTACATTTCGCATATGCATATATAAGTAGGTTAGCACATTATGCAAGAGCAGAGAGCACACACAACCACGCGGTGTGTGTGAATAACGAGAATAAACTCTATCGACATCCGACTACATGGTGGCAGCATTTTACAAGAGTAATCGCTAGAATCAAATCGAAAGAGGCCAGCAGAAGCGAATTATGGCAACAGCAACGTCTTTTGCGTCGCCACAGATGAACTGGGACGCTCCTGATCCGATAATTGCATTCACAAGATTCAAACAAAAATGTCAGCTTATGTTCTCAAGCGTTCTCAAAGACGCCGATGACGAAGAAAAAGTGAGCTATATTTTACTCTGGTCGGGTGAAAAAGGTCTGGATATTTACAACAGTTGGACATTCACAAAGGAGGAAGAGAGGAAAAAACCAGCCATTATTTTCGAACGGTTCGAGAATCAATTGGAGCCGAAGACGAGTCATCGAATTCACAGATACACACTACAAGGAATGCGACAAGAACAAAGCGAGCCAGTGGATGATTTTATCTCAAGATTAAAAAACCTAGCAGCAAAATGTCAATTTCGCGACAGCACCGAAGTCGAAGACAGAGTTCTAGATCAGCTTATTTGGGGGTCAAAAAACCCCGATGTCCAGAAGTCCCTCATAGGCCGAGACAAATCATTGACCCTTGCAGGCGCTATCGAGATTGCAAGAAGCCACGAGGCGACAAGTAAACATATGAAGACATTGGCAGGAAGTAGCGAAAGCCATCAAGAGGATAGAAGTGTAGATGCCATTCATAAGGAACAAGAAAGGGAATCCTGTAACAACTGCGGAAAACAACACCCGAGGAACAAATGTCCAGCCTACGGTACACTATGTCGAAAATGCGGCAAAGCTAATCATTGGCAATCTGTCTGCCGATCCAGTAAACGGAAACAATTTATCCAAGGAAGAAAGCCGGTTTTCAAAAAATCTATTCACACGATTGAAGACAGGGGCGATGAAGACGATGATGAAATTCTCACAATTAGTACAATCGAGGTTAACACCATAGAAGACACGCAACATTCGATGACACATGACACACGCGATGAAGTCTTTGCAACACTGGAAATAACCCAGCCTGAAAAGAAGCGGAAAATTAATCTCCAGTGCAAGGTGGACACAGGTGCACAGAGCAATGTTTTGCCTATCAGGCTACTTCGCATAATCGCCCCAGAGAAGTTTGATGACGAAGGAAACCTCAAACCAGAAGTACTGGAAAAGAATGAAGCCGTCCTCTCAGCATACGGTGGCTCTGTAATTAAGCAGCTTGGCACTATAAACATCTTGTGCAAGTACAAAGAGAAGAAGATTAACTGCATTTTCTACGTCACGGATACTTCAGGGCCAGCTATCCTCGGTCTAAAAGCGTGCATTGCACTAAAACTAGTCTCCCTCCACTGTACGCTAGGAACAAATCAATTAAACCAGGCTGATCCAAATAGCAGCTTCAATTCTCCAGCTCAAAATCCGGGTACTTGCAAGAAAAACTCGAGTTACATTGGAAGTCATATACCACTAGAAGAGCGGCCATCAATCACAAGTAAACAAGAGCTGATGGATATGTACCCAGAATGTTTCAATGGTACAGTTGGATGTTTTGATGACTACACATACCACATCACACTGGATCCTGAAGTATCACCGGTGGTCCATGCACCCCGCAAAGTACCTATAGAGTTGAAAGACAAATTACAAGTCGAATTACGTGAGATGGAAAGCCAAGATATCATTGCGAAAGTAACCCAACCTACGGATTGGGTCAACTCCCTGGTCATTAGAGAAAAAGAAAATGGGCGACTTCGGTTATGCCTCGATCCCAAAGACCTGAATAAGGCGATCAAAAGAGAACATCATCCCATACCCACTCTAGAGGAAATCACACCCAAATTATCAGGAGCAAAGCTTTTTAGTAAGCTCGACGCTCGCAATGGCTATTGGAATGTCAAACTAGATGACGAGTCCTCGTACCTGACAACATTCAATACACCATTTGGTCGGTATCGTTTCCTCAGAATGCCGTTTGGCCTACGAATGAGTCAAGATATTTTCCAGTTCAAGATTGATGAGACGTATCGTGATTGCCTGGGAGCCATTGGTATTGCAGATGACGTCACAGTCTATGGAAAGAACGATAAAGAGCATGACTTACACCTACATGAAACCATGGAACGTACCAGACAGGCCGGCATCAAGCTCAATGACGAGAAGTGCGTTATCAAAACAAAGGAGTGCAATTTCTTTGGTATGCTCTACACACCAGACGGTGTCAAACCCAGCCCAGATAAAGTCAGAGCCATAGAAAGTTTAGAACCGCCTAAAGACAAGAAGGAGCTTCACACCTTTTTGGGGATGGCAACCTACATGAGCTCATTCATCCCCAATTTAGCTGACCACACTGCCCCCTTAAGAAACCTCTTAAAGGAGAACGTTGATTTCACATGGAATCCATCACATTCGAAAGCCTTTGAGAAGGTGAAGGCATTGATATGTACCACAACGACCTTGGCCTACTATGACAGAAAGGAACCAGTTGTCCTCCATGTTGATGCATCAATTAAGGGCTTGGGCGCAGCTCTCTTCCAAAACGACAAGCCAATAGCCTTTGCATCGAAAGTACTTACCCCTGCGGAGACCAGATATGCTAATATCGAACGGGAACTATTGGCAGTGGTATACGGCTGCGAAAAATTCCATTCGTATCTCTATGGAAGATCGTTCGTGGTTAAAACAGACCATCGTCCCCTGGAACAGATCCATAAAAAGAACCTGATGCAAGCACCTCCACGCCTTCAAAGAATGCTGTTGCGGTTACAACCTTACGACTGCGTCATTAAATATCTTCCAGGAAGAGAAATGGTTACAGCTGACGCCCTGTCACGCCTTTCGCCGTTGGATGAATTTGAAGTGTCGGACATGAATGTGAAAGTTCACCATCTAATCAGAATCACCCCAGTAAAAATGGAAGAGTTCAAAAAGGAAACTGCGAAAGATGAAACCCTGCAGCTTCTAGCCCACAAAGTTATGCAGGGTTGGCCTGACAGTGGGAAGAAAATCACTTCGGCGCTAAAACCATACTGGCCCCTACGAGATGACATATCAGTAGAAGATGGGCTGATACTTCTTGGAAGCCGTGTTATAGTACCTGAACCCTTGAGAGGCAACATCTTGCAGCAAATCCACGGAGGGCACTTTGGTATGGAAAAATGCAAGCTACGAGCCAAATCCTGTGTTTACTGGCCAGGCATATACAAAGAAATTGAAAACCTTGTAAACTCATGTTGTGTCTGCCAGAAGTACCACAATTCCCAGCAAAAGGAGCCAATGATACCAACAGAGATCCCTTCAAGACCGTGGAAAACACTGAGCGCAGACCTTTTCTACGCTCAACAGTCGTGGTTCCTCATAGTTGTCGACTATTATTCCAAGTTCCCATTTGTCAAGAAACTTCAAAACCTTACATCCGGGGCTGTTGTTAATGAAATGAAAATGCTATTCGCAGAAAATGGAATCCCAGAATCTCTTCAATGCGACAACGGCACTCAGTTTACATCCGGCGAGTTCCATCAACTGGCAAGCCAGTACGGGTTTGAAATTGTGACGTCATCTCCACATTACCCACGTGGCCATGGGTTCGTTGAACGTCAAGTCCAAACGGTTAAGAAGACGATCCTGAAATGCAGAGAGACTAAAGAAGACATAGATCTAGCCCTGCTGGCTCTACGAACAACGCCCCTGAGTTCCAATATACCGTCACCAGCTGAATTACTGAATGGCCGAGTATTTAAATCCACACTTCCTGGTAAGATCCAGCCATCAAAGAACCAAGAGGAAGTTAGAAATTGGCTCAAAGCGAGACAAGACAATCAATGCCACTATTACAACAGACACACCAAGGAGCTCCCTGAATTACACAGAGACCAAGCTATCTATGTACAAGACCCTGTGAGAAAGACATGGAATCCTGCTAGGGTCATAGATCGGGGAGAGACACCCCGCTCATATCTCATAGAAACTGGAACTGGTGCCCAATTGCGAAGGAATAGAATCCATCTTAGACCGAATAATGCTTCCAACAATTCGGCAAACAACTCTTCGGACTCCGTGTCCCAAAGAAGCATGACTGCACAATATTCAAGCGCCATTCTACGAGAATCCACCGCGGCAGGCAATTCAGCAAATGACCCATCAAGTGGCAAGTTGACTATACAGCCCTCAAGCTCCAACCCACAATGCTCTAGTGTAACAGGAGAAGCCGAGAAAGGACCAAGAAAATCCCGCGCGGGACGTGAAATCCGGGCACCGGAAAGACTTAATCTCTGACGCTTGCTTTAATAGTTGATATTAGTATGATACATAAACACTAGACAGAAAATCCCTATAT
>NC_090888.1:64274101-64284101 GCF_036669925.1 Montipora capricornis
TGAACTCCTACACATCTAATTGTTAATTAGGGGTAAAAGGGAGTTAATATACTTTTTTGAATCTATCAGGATTATGAAAGGTTTTGTTTTACTCAGAAAAAAAAAACTTAACTGAACTGCACAATACCTAGCCACTTATTTGCACATGAATAGCATCTATTTTTGTTTTTTATTCAACACATTGTGACAATGTCTAAATATGGTCACAGCACACTCAATATTCGTCATGCGTACACAACAGATATCCTGCCATATACGTAATTTTGTGTGACAGAGAAAAATGGTAGTTTTTCCAGCTTTTTTTCCAATAAACATTGAGAATTGTGCTTTGTCATCAATGTGTTGAATAATAAATTAATTATCCTGCTCAATCTTGGGGAATATTGCCTGATTTTAGCCAACTACGTATCAGGCGATATTCCGCATGATTTGCCGGGATAATTGTTAAATGCCATTCATGTGCAAATAAGAATCAAAGAATGCCACTACAAGAACACATTATTAGTGGGTGGGTATTCTGCAGTTACTCCTGTGGCCAAAACTTATGTGTATCATTAAGGTCATTTTTTCTATCATTCTCTTTTTAGTATCTATAGTAGAGGTCATCTAGAATAGTTCTCTGTGGTATTTTTTCAAAAACGTGAAAATTCCTGTGACGCAGGTCTTAAAAGTCCAAAAGTATGGTTTTTTGCAATAACATTATTTGGTCATAAGTGTGGTAATTTGCAGCCTTGCTGCTGGAATTATATTAAGTATCATTCAACTGACCATATTATGAGATAATTACCACTGAATATCAAGACTTTCTGTTCATTTGGAAATTTGACAACTCAATTTTGTGAATAGGTAAAAAAGTAGCAATAATTTTAATATTATTGTTTGCTCTGTGGCAAAATCTTTTTCAATACAATAATGTTCAAGTATAATTAATATTATAGTTGAACACTACAAAGAGCATTTGAACTGAGTTACTGCTTGAAAGCCAGTAGAAAAAGAAATATTTGACACCAAGGCCTGACCAAATGAAACATGTTAAATGCAATGAAGCATGTCAAGACATGAAGTTTGGTGGCCAAACATGCTTGATGCTTTATGGAGCTTTTATGGATCTGGATTGATGGATCTGTGATCCTTTTATGAGTGGCATAAAACATCTGTAAACATTTTAGATCAAAACAGTAACGTGGAAGAATGTAGGATTGAAGAGTAGGTACAGGTCTGGGCAAGATAATTTCCCAAATCTAAATCTGTCATAATAAAGATACCTGTATATAAATTATACCTCAAAATTTCTGTAACAGTGCCAGTTTTTGCTTTCTCAGGAAGGGTACACAGTCTATCGTTTCTTTGATATTGTTACTTCCATCTTAAAATGTCCCTTGAAATTAACAATTTCCCTTGTCCAGTGTTTTGATTAACAAATCTTTGAAAAAAAAAAAGTTTCGTAAATTGGATTTCAGTGAAAGAAAAGTTGAAATCTTTAATATTTGCTTTCATTTGAATGAACTGTCAGGTCCTCTGCTCGCCAAAATAATATTGGTTTATTTCTCAGTTGCTTCTTTTTGTATCAGTGATTGTAAAATAATAATTATTGTTATTGTTGCAAATTTGATGCATACATGTACATCGATTGCTTTGAATTTTGTGACATGTGGTATTGAACAAAAAATTAGGGTTATTTATAGAACACGTTTTACAAAGGTTGTATCTACACTATTGGCCAAGTCGGAAAATGCCATAATACTCTTTGTTCGTCCCCCCAAATTTTGCATGAGCATTTCCTGTTTCTCTTGGGACTGAAAAATTAATGTGTTTCAAAGAGAAAACAAAAGCAGTGCTTATTCAAAATTTGGGGAGTATTATGGTATTTTCCGCTTCGGCCAATTCTGTTATAATACCGGTAGATTTTTTTTTGTAACACTAATGGTATACCAGTCTTAAAAATCAAAAATTTCGTTATGCTTTTTTCCCGTCTTTAAAACAATATTTTAACACAATTGCGTTTAATCTTGCAATCTGATTGGCTAATTTGCCATTGTCAATTTAACAAATAGATTTCTCATGTTGCCTTTTGTCTGTTCAGTAATAGATCCTAGATGACGTCAAAATGTGGTGAGAACAAAATAGCTGAGTGTGTCACTGATGTTCTTACCACATTTTGACGTCTTCTGTGATCTATTACTGAACAAGACGCACGGCAACATGGAATCTATTTATTTTATATTATAAATAATTAAACTTTATTCGAATAAAAGCTGATGGGGACGTCGATCGTGCGTCTGTCCTCTAATAGATCATAGGCAAGAACCAATCAAAATGCGAGAATAACTTCAGTTATTATATAAAAGAGTTTAGACAACGCTGCTCGCGTCATGCTCGTCTCAATTTGTCAAGCAATGTAATATCCAATCAGGAATGCTCATTTTAGGAAATAAACCAATCATATTGTCAGAAAGTTATAGATAGCGCTTGCTCCTTCTTTGTGTCGTGATTGTGGTCATGCTCTGAAATAAACACTTACTTTGGATGCGCCTCGTGATTCCACAACATTTTGACCAGTGTGATGATGAATATTGTTGTCGATAAGAGTACAGACAAAGCTGAACCACTTTCGATTTGTTAAATAGACTTCATTTCCCTTGAGGTAGATCTTGAGTGAGCTGGCCCTTCGCATTTGGATGAAATGCATTTGGCTCAACAACTGTTAATATCATGATAATTTCCTCAAATAATGGCTACCTGCTTTAACTCACTTTTCCAAACAACTGCTTGTGGTCACTAGTATAATTCCAGTGAGTAAGGGGTGGGAGAGATATAATTTGGAAATTTGGAAGATGTGTGTTGCCAGCAGAGCACCCACCTCGTGATGCATGTCTTCCAAATTTTGCACAGCACACCCAAACATTCTCCAGTCTGTACTAGTTCACCAAAATTAGAGACTACTTTCAGTCTGTTCCAAATAATCTCCCCTTTTTAAGTTAGATAACTTGAAATGGTTGCCCAACCTCTATTAAGTAAGTAGCCCCTGCTCTTCATTTTGCCACTCTTAACAGACACTACTACAGCTGCTTGTGCCAACCAATGTACAAACATGCCCACAGTTGTTAACCCAAAGGTTGTGATGCAAAGGAAATCCAAACTTTATGAGGAAGCAAAGTTGAGAACACTAGGTTCATGTTTGATTTATTTTTCATCGTCAGCATTTTTTAAACAATAATTTAAATATAAGCATGAAGAAAGAAAGATTAAAAAACAAAATTTAATAGAGTCCCTCATTTAATATTATTGTGGATGGTGGTGAAAGGAGCTCCCTTGTTGGTCCCCACCACATGGAATGAATGATCCAGACAAGGACTTGACAACGAGAGTAGACAGAATTACAATTTAATTTGTAATTGATGCGGAAATCCTTCCCATTGGTTTTGCTGTGGAATATTCTCCCCACACACAGAGAATTACAGGTTTGGCACCGCTTGCTCCCACACCTTGATGTTCCTGTTATCTCTTCCTTAGCGACACTCCTAAACTTTGCTCGAACCAAATAGTCGGAGAGGCATTTCGGTCTTCTGAAAGCGACCATGGGCACTTCCATAATGGCATCCCGACATCTCTGCGAGGAGTGAAGAACCGGATGTAGCTTCCTCAACATGCCCCCGATATTATGAAGGCCCGGATGGTACGTCACTGTGAAGGGAAACCTGGTATTTTCCTTTTTTGGTCTATCCCTCAATGCTTCATCTCTTGGTGTTTGTCTCGCTCTACCAACTTGTTGTTGTATGAAATTCTTCTCATATCCCCTTTCTACTAAAAAACTACACAAATCCCGCACTCTTCTTTCAAAGAAAGTCTCCTTGGAACAAATCCTCCTCAAACGTAATGCTTGTGCATAGGGAATCCCTTTCTTGCAAGAGTTTGGATGACATGACACACTATGGAGATACTAATGGCTATCGGTGGGTTTGATGTAAACATCCGTCTCCAGTTTTCCCGAGTCATTCAGAACTTTAACATCTAGGAATTCGTTCCATGCGCACTATTCAGGTAATTAAGAAAGTCTAAGACTTTCCTCTCCTTCGGTCCAAATTATAAAAATATCATCAATATACCACCACCAAGTGTGGGGTTTTATTAAAGCGTGTGAAATTAACTGTCTTTCTAGTTTGTCCATAAAAATGTTATCATACGACGGTGCCATCCGAGTTCCTATCGCAGTGCCTCGTTTCTGGACAAAATGCCTCTCATTAAATTCAAAATTATTGTTTTTAAGAACTATCTCCGTAAACTCTACTAAGTCATTCTTCAGATCTCCTACTTTCCTCCCAGAAGTAGGATCAATGCCCATCTCAAGTTGTCTTCTGGAAATAAGAGCAATGATGACTTTCTTTACCAGCATTTTCATAGTTCGGGACAATTTGGGATTAAGTCATTTATACAGTTAATCGACAGGGCCAAGGGAGAGAGGGAGTTGCGGAAGAAGAAGGGACAGTGGATGTATAGATTGGAAACACTGCGCCCCCAAAGACTTAATGAGGATGATGGTTTTTACGCCCAGAACCGAAAGACACGTGTAGGCACGCGCAGAAGATGATTGTTTTACGAGAGATCTGGTTTGTCTCTTCTACTGGGCAAACCTGCCCAGAGGGAAGGAGCACGAACAGGACTCGAGGTCCTATGCGAGGTGCTCCACCCTACCCTATCCAGACCACAACACCGGGAACTACATGCCCTACTCTTTACGACAAGTGTGCGAGTTCTTTTACGTCCCACAGGATTATGAACATTGAAGGGTTGTGAGACGGGACCTCCGGCTTATCGTCCTTATCCGAGAAGACTAGAGAGTCTAACCATTTGCAGATGTAATTACAAAGGCACTTTCTCCTCAGTCATTTAAAGACCCTGAGTGTTGGTCCGGCCGGAGTTGAACTCACGACCTCCCGCGTGACAGCCCGGTGCTCAACCAACTGAGCTACCGGTGCGCGGTGCTGTACGTTAACGGTTAGATTATAAGATCTATAGCATTTTCCGTTGGGTGTTTAAATTTCAGTTGTGATGCGCGCGCGTTGCCTTGGCAATTTAACAATTTAAAAGTGCTGTACGATAACGGTTAGTTAGTCACCTTGAAGATCACTGAATGTGATCGAAATATAGGTGGATTTAAAGGAAACTGTTCTCTGTCTTCATTTGTGATCAATATATATTTGTGTTTATGAGGATGAGTGAGGAAGATGCTTGTGACAGCTTTTTTTTCAATATATATATATATATATATTGAAAAAAAAAGAAAGAAACTGTAGCACACACTGCTAAAGAGTGCTCAATACACGTTTGTGTAGAGCGGTGTATAGAATTAAATGACCAAATGAAAATACACAAGATTCCCTGCGACTCTGAGTTTCGTGCGTATGCACTCATGAGGCAGATTTAACGAAGAACAGACTTATTAGCTAGCTATATATAGATGTTTACGATGAGTAGAACAATGGGGTTCTAATTACAATGGGTGAGAAGGGCGGAACTGGGGGTGATGTAAGACTGGCTGAGCTAAAACAAGGGCAATACAATAGCTATTGTGTAGGATAAGCGTTAATTGTTCATGAGATAAAACTTGTCTTCATACAAGCTCGGATCGTTTGTTCAGTAGATTGTTGTTGCTGCGTTTAATTATATGAAGTTTTTCTGCTAAGTATAAATCACATCTTTTGCTTGAATTGTGATAGGGGCGGGCTCTTACGATGATAGACCATTTAGTTGTAAAGCTGGTGTTGGCAACTCAAAAACCCTTTGTGGGTTTGGCCATTAAAGTGTTGATAAATTAAATCATCTCTAGATTTGTCATCCAATGAGAGTCTAGCATGAGCTCGAATACGACTCTTGTGATTATTAAATCTGAGGCGAAACCTAGTACTGGTTGATCCCACATATTGAACACCACATACTTTACAACTCAGCAAATACACTACATTGGTTGAATTACAGTTCAGCTCGAAATTAATGGAATATCTTTTTCCTGTTATTTTTGACGTGAAACTTTCTCCTATTTTCAGTTAAGTGGTCGCAAACATAACAACGGCGATCTCCACACTTGACAGTTCCTTTGGGTTTATCTTCCGAGTCTGAAGATTTTAGTTTGGCGTGTACTAGATAATCTCCCAGACTCTTAGGTCTACGGAAAGCCGCCATCGGAACCTCTTTCACCGCTTTCTTACATTTATCAGAACAATGTAGCAAAGGCTGAAGTTCCCTCAGTATAGCCCCAATGTTAGGAAGACTAGGATGGTACGTCACTACCATGGGAACTCGTGTAGTGGCTTTTTGAGGCACCGGCGTTAATGCCTCCTCTCTGGTTTTTAACTTAGCTTTCCGGATCTGTTCACGTACAAATCGTTCCCGATATCCTCTTGCCACCAGATACTTACTGAGTTCATCAGCCCTTTTATCAAAGACCTCGTTGCTAGGCCAAACCCACAAAGGCATCGAAGATCTCGATATACAATTAATTGATCAAGTAAATGATGAGAGGGATCTATTGGACAGAGAAGGACAATGGGCTTATAGGCTGAAGTGTGTAAATCCCCATGAATTGAATGAAAGCGATTTCTTTTTCAGCCAAAATAAGTCGTCCCGAGTACGAAAGAGCTAAAAATCTAGTCTCTGGAAGATATCTATTGTTTTGTATATATGCGTGCATAATTCCAAAAACGCGCGCGGGGTTTTGCTTTTATGGCGCGTGCGGTTTGTTTCCTTTGTATATTCAATTTGTAATTCTAAATATGGCGTGTTACGCGTTTAACGGGCTATTCACCCTGAGGAAGACCGGTGTATCCGGTCGAAATATAGGTGAAGGATACAAAACGTATTGTTTTACTCTTCATTTGCGTTGCTTTTTTAAATTATCTACTATGGATATATATATATATATATACAGGACTACATCGGAGTCCTGTTCCTGAATGATAAAACGCTTGGGAGCCCCGCGGTTAACAAATCACCTGTCTGATTGACCCAGCAGGGTTGTCGTGATGTTGCAGTGGTTAGCACACCTGACATGTAATCCAGAGAACGCGGGTTCGATTCCCACTCACGGCATATGTTTTTCATTCAAAATGGATCAGTCAGTATTTCGTACTGGCTCGTGACTACATCGTTGGATTTCCAGTTCTTCATTCTAAATATATATATATATAACAAGCAAGAGACACAGTAGCGACTCAGAGTTTCATGTTCTCGACACAATCTTCAGGCTACAATGATCTTAATTAATGCGCATTACTCGGTATTTATAGAATTCCCTAAAGTGGAAGCTCATTACTTCACATTGTGCAGTAGGAACTTATTTCTATGACAACATTTAGATACTAATTCAGTTCTTTTGTTTAGCAGGAACTTTGAGTCAGCTCTAACAATGGCGACTTTTTCAGACAGGCAAAGGTCACACTTTCTGGTGCCGCACTTGTACGGTGATGCGAATGATGCAATGCTCCACTTGAGGATGAAATTTGTGTTGTTGTCCTTCAGTTTCCATATATATTTGGAAAGTTCAGACTCGTTGCAGTATCTCCTTGACCTAAAGGACTTGGTATGGTTATTATATCGGGTCTTGAATTCTCCTTCCGAGGCTCCGTAGTAGACGCGCTTACCGTTGTTAGCCCCTACTTCCGCTTTGGATACAATGCATTTGGTTAGGCATTTTCCGTCCATACGGCATTCACTTTTAACCCTGCAATTGCACATTCTTAATTGCTCGGTGGGGGAGGCGCTCAGGATGCGAGAATTGTGTTGTTTAATAATGTTTGCCATGTTGATAGTGCAACAATAACTTAATTTGATAGTGTTGGTGTTGTAAAAAACCTACAAGGAAGGAAGAATCTCGTCCCATAAATGATGTTAAAGGAAAAATGTCAAGCCTGTAGGAATACCACTATCTGCCTCTGATGTTCAGGTACAAAAGCACAACTCCCCTGTACAAGCTAAAACATTTTAAGTCACTACCAAAGTCCACTTATGTCCAGGTTTGACCCTCATTAGATACACGCCCAATTTTGACATCCAACACAAAGTGTCCCTTTAAGTCTAAGCATTTGCTACCTATTTTCAACAATAAGGTAAGGGTAAAGGTCGGCATTATTTTTAGCTTTGGGTAAATGCAGCAGCTAATCTTCACTTAAAGAGTAGCATTTGGGGGACACTGTGACATAAATTGTCTGTATTCTGAGACACAAGTGATGTTGAAGTTGGCGAGAAGAGCAAGGGGACACTTCGTGACGCTTATTGAAATCTCCGTGCATCTAATTAGGGTCAAACATGGACATATCTCCCAAAGTCAGTAGATGATTTGTTCCCTGAAGCTAAGAAAACTCTTTTGGAAAAGAAGTTTGGCTGTGTGGCCCTCATAAGCAGTTTAAGGTGCTGTGGTGCATGTTATGTAAGGTTGCACAGGTTGTCACCCAGTGTAAACAAAAGTGTTCCACAGCCCCTGTCTGCAAACAATTCTATTCAAAATCAAGTTGGTTGTGCCCCAGTGTCATATGAACTGACGTCAAGGCGAACTCAGCGGAGGATTTGCAAACAAACTTTAAAACTGCACAAGACAAAAAGTGGCTGAACTTAAAACAGAAGTTGAAAACATGGGTGCCTCAAAATGAACAGATCTGCCAGGAAATTCTTGAAGGCCAATTAGATGGGGTAAACTTTCCTTCTTTTAACTCACATGGTAAAATTCTACCATACATATTCTACCTTACTAGTTGGTTTTTCAGTTTATTTGGATTGGTAATGAAAAGATGAACACAATTCAAGGATCTCCCAAGCCCGCGAAACTGAAAACATGGCATACTGTCATGCTTGTATAACAGGGTAAAAGTTACTACTGGTAACCCTACAAAATACAGTAAAGACCCACACATAAGAACCTAGAATTTTCGAGGTCAGGCTGAGCAGGTTCTAATATTTTAGGCTATTTTTTCATAATTCAGGCTGATTACATGTAGTTTCTTAATAGGTTCTTATTTCTCAGAGGAACAACAATAAATTTCTATATTTTATTCATAAGATATGTAGACAGTATTGCACTGTAGCTTTATGGAAAACATATTTCTAGAGAAAATCCAATAAAATGCCAATCAAAGAAAACATACACAATAGACCTAATCGGCTAACTCAATGTTGTAACCAATTCAAATCTCCCGAGATTAAGATTCTTTGTGTATTGTATTTGCATTACAATGTACCATTCATATTTAAATGATATGGAAATACCTGAAACAAAACGTTTTATTCCCAAAGGGTTTGAATTGGGTACAACATTGAGTTAGCCGATTAGGTCTATAACAGGAGTTTTCTCGAGGGTGATTTTTTTGTAAAAGTACCTCTTTTTCTTTGCCAGGCTCTGCAGGTTCTTATATTTTTGGGTATTTTTAAAATGCCAAATTTCAGCCTGTACTAGGTTCTTATATGTGAGTTTGTACTGTATGCATTATTCCCTAAAATAGAAAACTAATCCAGGCTATAAAGAGTACTCTTTTTGCATTCTAATAATCAGATCAGAGTCAGTAATTATTACTGACTAATTCAACGTCAGGACATTTTTCCTTTACCTTTGATAATAAAAAAATAAGATCACAATATTTTTCACCTCTATCAGTACTTTGCATGAATACTGGCTTCAGCAACGTTTTGGAAACATGATTGTAAACATGCGAACCTCACTCTCTAGGAAGTGTTTCTTACTAGAAGTAAAAAGTAAAAGGAGCAAGCCATTGTCTTCACTTCTTTCAAATTCCATTCAGGAAAAAGTGAATGCAAATGCTAACATCATGGAGGGCTTAGCTCTCAGCTACTCCAGAGAGAGACCTGGAAGTCCCAAATGGGTTGAACTGTTGAACTGTGTGGCACAGCAATACACAAATAAGGAAATTAAGCAAATGTTCAGGTTTACTAACAGTCGAGGAGAAGAAGTATCATGCACAGACTACAAATTAACAAAAGCTAGACTTTATAGTAA
>NC_090888.1:64289101-64291601 GCF_036669925.1 Montipora capricornis
AAGAATAGCAGAACGTTCATTATCACAGGGGCACTCTTAAGAGTTGCACCAATAATTATAAACTTAAGAACTGAGTTCAGCACAGCATATGAAAATCTCAACCAAAAAATGTTTGACAGATGTGGTCCCTTAATGACAGGCCTTGTTGAGGTCCATAGTAGGGATCCACATCTGCCAGCTCATCAACCTCCTCATCCTCCATCGGCTCGTGTAGCTGTAAAGCAATGTTGTGCAACACTGCACAAGCACCTACAATCATGCAAACTTTTTCGGGTGCCATTCTTATTTCCGAATGCAAAACATGAAAACGCCTTTTCCATCGGCCAAACGTTTGCTCGATCACCACTCTTGTTTTGGCGTGAGCGTCATTGTAGGCTTCTTGCGCTGCACTTCGTGTTGTTGTGTACAGCGTCATCAAGAATGGGCTGCAAGCGTACCCACTGTCCCCAAGAAGGACGCCATCGTTAAGGAAACGATGGTTGTTTTGCAGGTAAGTGCAAATGTTACTTGTACGGAACACGTGACTATAGTGGGTACTTCCCGGCCAGCGGGCAACGACATTGGTGAACATTCCTTCAAATTAAACAACATTTTTGTTGAGGTTAGAGATCGATCCCAACATACGTTTTTTTTTTTTTTGGGTTCGTGTTCGAATTTTCTCGTAAAACTGTTGCGCGTTTTGCGTTAGCAGAAAGTCTACTCACCTTCATGGTTGCAGACACCTTGCGCATTGATGGAATGAAAACCTTTCCTGTTGACATAACTATTTTCGTGTAGTGAGGGCGCTTGTAATCTGACGTGGGTTCCGTCAACGCATCCAATTACACAAGGAAATCCTCCGCGAAGGTAAAATGCGTTTTTAATTGTGGCACATTCGTCGTTCGTCGAAGGCCACTTGATAAAGCGGGGCTGTTTCACAATTAAAGCCCGGGACACATCGGTAATGACTCTGGAAACGGTGGACTTATCCACACAGAAGGTGTCGCCTATGACTTGTAGGAAACTTCCACTGGCGTAAAACCTGAGGGCAATTAAAACTTGATGAAGCGGCGGTAAGGCGTGATTCCGTCGAGTGTTGCGACTGATATTACCGGCAACAAGATTGGTAATAAATAAAATAGACTCTCGTCGAAAGCGGTAACGAGCACGCAGCTCTTCGTCTGTGAAATCGTCGATTTCACACTGATTTCCGGCTCTAAATCTCCTTTCTCGTCGCCTTCTCCGTAAATCACAAAACAACAAGTCCGCCATCTTTATTCCTGATTTAACCGGAGTTTAACAATTTAACCCTGCTCGCTCGGTGGGTTAAATTTAACCCACCGTTTAACCCGAGGTTAGTCTTAACCTTCCGTTGAACAACGCAACTAACCTGCGCTTAAAATTTAACCCAGGGTTAGGCCGATTTAACCCTGGGTTTAGACTTAACTCTCTTTCGAACAACCGGGCCCTGTATTGTAGTGACATATGTCTGGTACACTATACAATGAACTTATGCACCTATCAATGTTAAGCCCCAGGGTGGGGGGGGCGGGCTACCTTCGGGAAATTGACTCAGAGAGCCTTCCCCTGGGATGGGATTTTGACATGTAGGCATTGCCCCATGGTCGGGAATTTGACATGTCCGCCATCTTGGAACACCGAGAGAACCTGGAGATGAGTTATCCTCAACCTTGGTTTTGATGGGACTTACCTTGTTTTCCTGATTTTTCTGGACACCGTGGTTGAAAGAAAGGTAAGCGAATCCGTCTTCAGGGGTAGATCCATACCGGTTTCCAACGTTTTACGGAAGTCGGTCAGAAACATGGGAAAGGGGACTTTGGAGAGTTAAAATCTGAAATCTTCCCGGGAAAGTATGCCCCCGGACCCCCCTAGAAACTATTTCGGGTCCTAGCTCTGCCCCTGGTCTTGTCTTTTTGTAAATAAGGTCCATCCCTTCTATCAGTCCTTGCTGGAGTGTTCACAAGTACGAGAATGTTTCCTTTTACTTTTTTTTGTGATTACTTTTTGTATCATTTCTACATATTCATAAATTTTCCACTCTATCATTGTGCGTGCTTGATTGATTCGAAAGCTGGTTAATATTGTTCATGTTGTTTTGCTAAATGTTAGGGTCTTGTTCAGTACTGTGAGCAGCGGAAAGGTTTCGTGTTACATGACAAATTTCCATCAGCTGTTAAAAGGGAATTTGAAATCAACAGTGAACAACATTCATTCGTGTTCGAAAAGTGAGAATCTAATGAAAAAAAAGTTACTCCAGGGCAGGAATGTGATGTTCCGATGGTTCCTGGGGGTGGGGGAATTTGACAGTCTGTAGGTGCCCAGGGGTGGGAAATTTGACGCTAGCTTCCACGAAAATGTCAAATTCCCCTGGGTCAGCCCCCCCCCCCCCACCCTGGGGCTAAAAATTGATAGGTGCATTACAACAAAGCGGATAAACAGTGCTGCCATAGAGAATTCGTTAACCAATTATATCTGCCACAAAGGAATCGCGGATGATTGG
>NC_090888.1:64299101-64311601 GCF_036669925.1 Montipora capricornis
ATAGCCATCTATTGCCATGTTTTTCCATGTATAGCCATGTATATCCCTGTAGAGCCATGTATATCCATGTAAAGCGATGCAGTTCCATGTATACCCATCTATATCAATGTATACCCATTTATGTCGATGTATACCCATGTGTACCCATGTATATTCATTTATATCCATGTATATCCATGTATACACATGTATATATATGTATACCATTGTACAGTCATGTATTTCCATGTATATCCATGTACCGCAATGTATGCCTATGTATATCCATGTATACCCATGTATATACATGTATACCCATGTAGTATCATGTATATCCATGTATATCCATGTATACCCATGTATATCCATGTATACCCATCTATATCCTTGTTTAGCCACGTATTTCCATGTACACCCATGTATATCCATGTATAACCATGTATTTCCATGTATATCGATGTAGAGCCTTGTATATCCATGTATATCCGTGTACAGCCACGTATTTTCACGTATACTCATGTATATCCATGGATACCCATGTATGTTCATGTATACCCTTGTATATCCATGTTTTGCCATGTATATCCATGTATACCCATGTACAGCCATGTATCTCCATGTATATTCATGTTTATCCATGCATACCCACGTATATCCATGTATACCCATGTATATCCATGTTTACCCATGTATATCTAAGTACAGCCGTGTATAGCCGTGTGCAACAGTGTGTATCCATGTATAGCCATGTATCACATGGATATGTATTCATGGATAACCATGTACAACCATGTTTATCCATGTATAGCTGTGTAGTATCATATATGTCCATATATTTCCATTTGAAACTATGTATTTTCATGCTGTCCTTGTATATCTATTTATAACCATATATATCTATGTACAGCCTCTTATTATCATATATATCATATATATGCATGTACACCCAAGTACATCTATGTATAGACGTGTATTACCCTGCATATAACCATAATTTCCTTTCTACAGGGACGACCATTTGGAATGCACTGCTAGACCAGCTAAATCAATTGCCTTCTATAAATGGTTTAAGAAAGCAAATAAAATCTTTCACGTTTGCATCGGCAAAAACTGATTAAATTAAGCAATTTTTGTAAAAAGTATGTTAAGGTCATTGATTTTTAAACTTAGGTATCTTTGTTTATTATACACGGCTTTTAGGTAAAACAGATTTTCTATGTAAAATACGTATGTAAATTTGGTGAAATTACCGTGTTTAACTAACGTTCTCCTATCCTATCTATCTATCTATCTATCTATCTATCTATCTATCTATCTATCTATCTATCTATCTATCTATCTCTGATATACTTAACCATGAGATCTTGATAAAGAAATTAGAATACTTTGGCTTTGATCACTCAGCAGTTGCCATTTTCCATTCGTATTTGTCAAATCGCAAGCAACAGTTTAGTGTGAATGGAACATCTTCTAAGCTTCTAGATATTTCGTTTGGCGTATCACAAGGCTCAATATTACGACCCCTTTTATTTTTAATGTATATAAATATTTCTTCGGCGAAATGTGACGCGTGAGTATTTTTCCAAAATAAGCAATAAACACAAGCACAAAGTTAACAAGTAAATAAAAGTTTGGGAATGACTGTATTTTCTCCTGTAAACTTTATAGGGAGCTTCAAACTTTACCAACATTTGTCCAAGGACAACAACTAATAACGTCTTATTAAGCATGTCGAAAGCATTTATAATGTCGGAAACAGGATAATTGGTATTGATTAAGGTAATGTTTATGTAATGATAATGATATATCTGCCCGGAAATCGAGCGTATCTATCTGTCTGCTTCAATTATTAAGTTTGTTCATCTTTTGTCCCGAAGATCTTTATAGCCAATAGCCAATCAGTTTACGTTTGATCAATGTATGTCTATAAGATCAGAGAACAATGGGTTGTAGTTTAGTCAGTCAGAGACATGAACTTATGGTGTACGCCATCGGAGAAATTGTAAAACAATCGAGGAAAGCGACAGTGTGGGTTCCTTACTTATTCCCCATAACAAAAACCTAAGTTTTCGGGTGCTTAGTATAATTGCTTTTAAACCAAAACGGTTATCGACACTGGGCATCAGCTTTGACCATAGATCGTGGGCATTTAAGCCCTTGCTTACCCCCACCCCCCTCCTCCTCAACAAGATTCAAGATTCAAGAGTTGAAGCCAGATCGCGAGCCCAAAAAAATATTCCAAGAAGAAATTTATTATGTTCACCTCCACCCACACACGCAGAGACGGATTTCTAAGTTTTGCCACTACTTAAAATTTTATTGACATCATTCATTCAACAGAAAATATGGCCATTACCGAAGGAACTACGCCCGTAAAGTAACACCTTTTTTGTAGTGGGATAATAAATCTCTTATTCGATGGTCTAACATATAAGGCCATTCTCTCCGTTGAGCATTGTCCGACCGACCCCAATTTTTGGAATTTTCAAAAAAAAAAAAAAGGGTAACGGTGTTTTAAAACCATTTTAATGTTGCATAGGAGTTTCAGGGGTTGATCCTTTTTCCCACGCTGTCTTAAGTTTGCAACAACATCCACCAACTTTTCAGCCATATTCATTTTGGGTTCACGTTTTGTTTGTTTTCCGGGCTCCACAGCTATGATGCTGGGGTAGCGGGACTCCGATTCCGAGACTGCCCAGGAAACGCATTTGACGCTAAACGAAAAAAAAAAGGAGGATGGGCTGATACTCGCGGACATTTTGCTCACTGCTCGCAAAATGCTTTGCAACTCTCAAAATATCCGCGCGTATTATATGTTAAACCATCGAATAAGATGTATTTATCACGCCGTCTGAAAAACAACAAAATATACCAGCAAAAGCTCGAGAATGAGCAAGAGTAGAATCTTCTCTCAATGCAGCAAAGCACAAGGAATAAATCTGGAAACAAACAAAAATAAGATACGAGAATGCGTTGATCGAGCCGTGTCTCCAAAGCTGCGATTGCTAATTCTGCTGTCGTACTTAGCATCATCAGCAGAATAGCGCACGATTGCAAATTTGTTTGGTGTATCTCCACCTTTTGTTTGCACTTGTGTTAAAGTGTGTGCTGCAATTGTCAACAAACTGAAGTCGCGGTTTATCACGTTACCTAAAGGAGAATATTTTAAAGAAGTCATGCGCATTTACAAAGACAGATGGGGATTTCCAATGTGTGCTGATACGATGGACGGTACTCATATTCTTGTAATTGCCCCACCGACCGACCATGACGACTTCGTGGATCTCAAAGGCTACCACATCATTCTTATGCAAACAGTTGTTGACTATGAAATGATATATGAAATATGGTGAACTGCGGATGTGAAATCAAGTTAAACTATGATCCTCGCAGTTATGAACGCAATTTTAGCAATTGCGTAGGGATGAGCGCGCATGGGTGTGTATGAATATAAATGGGTATCCATGGGTATAAATGGCTTAAGGCTTTACATGAATATACATGTTATACATAAGCATGCATAGATATACATGGCTGTACAAGGATATACCTGGCTGTACATGGACAGAAAAGAATATACATGGGTATACATCGGTATACATGGATATACATAGGCATATATGGGTGTACATGGCTGTACATGGATATACATGGATGTACACGGATACAAATGCCTGTACATGGATATACAGAGCTGTACATGGTTATACATGGATGTACATCGATAGACATGGGTATACATGGATATACATGGCTGTACATGGATATACATGCCTTTACATGGAAATACATGGATATACATGGCTGTACATGGATATATATGATAATACATGAATATACACGGGTATACATGAATATCCATGGGCATATATAGATATACATGGTTGTACATGGATATACACGATAATGTATGGGTATACATAGCTATACATGGACATACATGGCTGTATATGGATATTCATGGATATACATGGCTGAACATGGGTATACATGGATATACATGGCTGTACTTGGATATCCATAATAATACATGGGTATACATGGACATACATGTCTGTATATGGATATTCATGGATATACATGGGTGTACATGGATATACATAGCTGTACATGGATACACATGGACATACATGGCTGTAGATGGGCATACATGGGTATACATTCGTATACATGGATACACATAGGCATACATGGATATACATGGCTGTGCATTGATATGCATAGGTATACATGGATATACATGGCTGTACATGGATATACATGATAATACATGATAATACACGGGTATACATGGATATGCATGGGCATACATGAATATACACGGTTGTACATGGATATACATGCCTGTATGTAGATATGCACGGGTATACATGGATATACATGGCTGTACATGGATATACACGATAATACATGGGTTTACATAGATATACATGGATATACACGGATGTACATGGATATACATGGATATAAATGGCTGTACATGGATATACATGATAATACATGAATATACACGGGTATACATGAGTATACATGGGTACACATGGATATACACGATTATACATGGGTACACATGGATATACACGATTATACATGGATATACATGGGTATACATAGAGATATATGGGTATACATGGATATACATGGCTGTACATGGATATACATGGATATACATGGGTATACATGGTTGTACATGGATATATATGGGTATACATGGACAGACATGGGTATACATGGACATAAATGGGTATACATGGACATACATGGTTATACATGGGTATACATGAACATACATTAGTATACATGGATATACAAGGTTATACATAGATTTACATGGGTACACATAGAGATACATGGGTATACATGGACATACATGGTTATACCTGGATACACATGGGTATACATGGACATACGTGGGTATACATGGATATACATGGGTATACATGAATATATATAGCTATACAGGGACATACATGGTTATACATGGATACACATGGGTATACATGGACATACATGGGTATACATGGATATACATGGGTATACATGAATATATATGTGTATACATGGACATACATGGGTATACATGGACATACATGGTTATACATGGATATACATGGGTATACATGGACATACATGGGCATACATGGATATATATGGGTATACATGAATATATATGGGTATAGATGGATTTACATGGGTATTCATGAATATATATGGGTATGCATGGATATACATGGGTATTCATGAATATATATGAGTATGCATGGATATACATGGTTATACATGGATATACATGGGTATACATGGGCATAAATGGTTATACATGAATATATATGGGTATACATGGAAATACATGGTTATACACGGATATACATTGGTATACATGGACATACATGGTTATACATGGATATACATGGGTATACATGGACATACATGGGCATACATGGATATACATGGGTATACATGAATATATATGGGTATACATGGATTTACATGGGTATTCATGAATATATATGGGTATGCATGGATATACATAAGTATTCATGAATATATATGAGTATGCATGGATATACATGGTTATACATGGATATACATGGTTATACATGGATATACATGGGTATACATGGACATACATGGTTATATATGGACATACATGGTTATACATGGATATACATGGGTATACATGAGCATACATGGGTATACATGAATATAGATGGGTATACATGGAAATACATGGTTATACATGGATATACATGGGTATACATGGACATACATGGCTATACATGGATATACATGGGTATACATGGACATATATGGTTATACATGGATACACATGGGTATACATGGACATACATGGGTATACATGGATATACATGGGTATACATGAATATATATGGGTATACATGGAAATACATGGTTATACATGGATATACATGGGTATACATGAACATACGTGGTTATACATGGATATACATGGGTATACATGGACATACATGGTTATACATGGATATACATGGGTATACATGGACATACATGGGCATACATGGATATACATGGGTATACATGAATATATATGGGTATACATGGATTTACATGGGTATTCATGAATATATATGGGTATGCATGGATATACATAAGTATTCATGAATATATATGAGTATGCATGGATATACATGGTTATACATGGATATACATGGTTATACATGGATATACATGGGTATACATGGACATACATGGTTATATATGGACATACATGGTTATACATGGATATACATGGGTATACATGAGCATACATGGGTATACATGAATATAGATGGGTATACATGGAAATACATGGTTATACATGGATATACATGGGTATACATGGACATACATGGTTATACATGGATATACATGGGTATACATGGACATATATGGTTATACATGGATACACATGGGTATACATGGACATACATGGGTATACATGGATATACATGGGTATACATGAATATATATGGGTATACATGGAAATACATGGTTATACATGGATATACATGGGTATACATGAACATACATGGTTATACATGGATATACATGGGTATACATCGACATACATGGTTATACATGGATGTACATGGGTATACATGGACATACATGGGCATACATGGATATACATGCCTGTATGTGGGTATACATGGGTATACATGGCTGTACATGGATACAGATGGACAAACATGGGTATACATGTGTATACATGGACATACATGGCAATACATGGATATACATGGAAATACACGGGTATACAGAGAGATATATGGGCATAGATGGATATACATGTATATACTTTGCTATAGCTACCTATATATGCTGATATACCTCTTTTATATAATTTATGCACTTTATGATACACTTTAATAACCCTACTTAAAGTACATACCCTTTAATACGAAACAATACCGCTGATAATGGTGGGCTCGAATCACAGGTAGCACAATGCTAATACTATAGGTGCGTTACACTCACCATAGTAAATGCCATTTCCCATGGTAAATTATCTCACGGTGCCTCACACTTGGGTTTTAGTATACCGTGTTAACTAGGGGTCACACGTTACGAAGATTACCGAGGTAAAACGAAATCTCACGCAATTCATTGGCGGGAAATTTAATCACAACTTCATCAGCATAGCGATTGGCTCTTGTACCTCGGGCATCAAAACACCCTTCCAACTTCCCACGTTAAATGTCATGGGCGCTTCCACTGATCTTTTTGACGTATCCATGGATATTTAACACGCGAAATTTACCTCGGGAAGCGTCGGTCACACTACTAAATACAGTTTCCCGTGGTAAAAAGGCAATTTACCACGGTAAAAGTGCCCCGTGTAACCGCACCTTATGTATACAACACCGACAAAGGTTAAAAATGAGCCAGGGAACAGGACTTTTTGTGAGTCGAAATGATTATTGCGGCCATCAAAATATTCCCTGGCGAGAAACACACGTGATTCCAACTAAAATTGACTGGCGGCAAAAGATTATTATGGTATTTTTGGCCGCGCAATGCTGGAAGTTCAAAAAAAACTCGTCTTAAGAATTTGCAATTGCAGGGTTAAAAGTAAATGCCCTATGGACGGAAAATGCCTAACCAAATGCATTGTATACAAAGCCAGCCCAAACTTGTGTTGGACTCACGTACTGAGAACTCTTTTAAAACAAGAATAATCGCAAATCTTCTTTCAACAACCCCGAAAAGAGATTCAGTACAGAGCTCAGTAAGCATGTTTGGTGTTTGAAGGAAGAAAGATTGAAATTCAAGATCACCTGGAAAATTTTGAAACAAACCTCTCCTTACAACCCTTTCTCGAACCGATGTAATTTGTGCCTGTGGGAGAAATATTTTATCATTTGTAGACCTGAACTGGCGACCTTGAACAAGCGTAATGAGCTGGTAACTTCCTGTAGGCACGCTAACAAATTTCTCCTAAAGAACTTTAAGCCCACAATTGCCGCGCGCTAGCAAGTGAATTCCGCGAGCTGTTAAAACCCAAATTGCGCGAGCGTAAGTACATCTATCATCAGCAAGCGTTGTAACGAACTTTTCATTTGGCTATTTTATCTGAGGAGTGCCGCACTTGTTGTGCGGTACGAAACTAGTTAGTAACAAGACGCCTCCAAAGGCGTATCCGTGGAATGCGCAAACAGTTGACACAAATTGTCGACTTACAGTGAACTTCAAGTATAGGTACACTTCGGAAGATGGCGAGAGATTACCAGAAAGATACATCTGTAATATAACTTGAAGTTGTCTGTTGTCAAAACTCATTATTAATGTTACTAAATTTGCAAATGCAAACAAGGAAGCCCTATTAGCGGGTTCTCGGGATACCGGATCTTTCATTTATTTATTTTTTGGAATGAGACTTTATTTAAATCCTACAGTTTTTACTTCCTTCCTTAACTACGTTCATCCAAAAATTACAAGATCAGCCTTAAATCATCTGAAAAACTTATTACAGATCACAGTTCAACAACTTATCATCCTGGGCCAGTTGATCAAAAGCCGATTAATGCTAATCTCAGGTTAAAAATGAACAAACGAGTTTTATTCTCTACTCCCAAATGCTGTTCAAGGCTGATATTCCGTGAAACTTTACATTAGAAGAAGTCAATAAGCAAAGGAAACTTTCACCGAAAAGTTGAAAACATGAAACAAAAGTTTACGCTAATCCTGGATTAAGGTAATCGGCTTTCGAACAACCGGGCCATGTATTCGAATTCCGGTTCTGTAATCCTGGTTTAGTTTCTTGCAAACTGTTTAAATCTGCCGTGGCGAAGACAAGAAGACAACATGTGAACTCCATTTCTCAGAATGCTCAAAAATGTAAAATTCCGTAATTTCGCGTTCTATAGTCCAGTCCAAAGTTCTAGTTTTACAATTCCATAATCTTGATTTCAGTGACAGGTCTCAAAAACCACTGAGCATGCTCACTTATTTCCCGCCATCAATGTTTCAAAATGGCGGACGACAAATGAGATTTCCCCACGTACTTTAACCTCTCACCAGGCCGCTCGTACATTTGTTCAAATTTTGATAATCGGTTGAGTTGCGCCTTCGACATTTCTAGTTTACCTCTGTACGAAGTTTAGAGAGATCGGCGAAAAGATATTGTCCCTTATCTGGTTCCTTCTCGTGTAAATGTTCGCTGCTAGTGGAAGATGAATCGGACTCTGTTTTTCTCGTTTGTTAAAGCTGCCCATGGTTTGTTAAGCTTGAGATGTGGACTACGTTTACGTTGTTTTTTCCACAAGAAAATATCAAAAATGACTTTTTTTTCGTTCCAATGGTCTTGAGAAAACACTTCCTAAAGGTGTTGTTGTGGATTTAAACCGAAAGGAGCGACTGCATGAAGTTTATATAATGGCGAGAGTGACGAGACTAAGTCGGATCGTGTGCAAAAGATGACTTCGCAAACTAATTTGTGAGTAATAATTTACAATTTTGTTTTTCCGCTTAGCGTTCGTCTAGCGTTATTGCTCCATCATGATTGTAATTTCACGTTAAGAAATGCTTTAATACCGTCCATTTATCTTTGTACGCTGCTCTCTTTTGATGTGCAAATAAACTGGATTCGTCTTAAGTTCGATTTTAAGGTCATTTATATTCCCTTTTCTGGTGCTTGTCTAAGTTATTGTACTTTTTAGCAGTCACAACTCAACGATCCTTGCGTTCAAGTAGTTACCAAGTTATGGATTTGCTATGTTAGTTAAAATAATGTTTGGAAGAACAGAAGTGTAGGTACAGATGTATATAGATCTCTATAGATTCAGGTTCGTGACTGTTTTGCAAATCTTTTTTTTTTAGACTGTTGTTTTCTGGAAGCATTAATGATGTAATTTTGGTTTTTGGGGGACTGTCATGTGTTGTTGGATCAAGGAATCTGTTTTGAGTCAAGTATGGTTGACAGTGGATAGTTTTTCCTGAAAAGGCTGAAAGGAAGAATTATTGCCTTGGACTTTTTTTGGTTACACCCCACATGTTTGTTCTTTTCTTAGATGGCACAATTTATTAATATATCATGTGATTTGGAGCTGCAGCTAGAAACAGTGTCCCATGCATAAGGTCTCATTGGGTTTGATGGCAGCAAAAAAATTTTGGTAAAAAATATGTTTAGAGTTTTTATCATAACTTCTCATCTTGGTCCTGATGGACTTCAAACCTGCTCTACCATTTTGCACAAGGAACTTGTCAATCAACCATTACCTTTTGCTGTATTTGCAATAAGATCTTTGGATAGCAATTGATTTATTTTTCTTATCCCTTATCTGTAGATATCCTATGTCTGTCACATAGTTAGTTTTAAGCTTTTATTTCCTGTAGTGTATCTTTATTATAGTTAGCACATGACCCCACAAGCATGTATTAATGCTTTAATATTGATTGTGTTTGAATAAAGGATATTGTTGTCTTGTCTTGTAGATAAGGCAAAACAGCCTCAGTTGTATTTGCATTATTATTTCTGAGTGTTACTTTTAAAGGGCAAACCATTAAAAAGTGCACATAGTTTGCAGGAGTCCAGGAAAATTATTCCAAATATTCATTGATTTGAAGTTCCTGAAGCAGGTAAATCTTGAAGAGTTTACGTAACAATATTTGGAATCTACAACATTTCTATTTGGGAATGTTTAAGTCCACAGAATTTATTTTCTTTATGTTGAGAAGTACTGTAAGAGCTGTCAGGTAACTCAGATGGAAATTTGACAGACCTTAGCTGTAATTCAAATTATTAGTACAGTTTTGGTCGTTAGTGGAACATAATATTTTATTGGGACATTTTTTAGTGAGTGATTAACCCTTTGACTCCTGGGGATTCCCCATTGATAAGTAAAATCGTCTGGTGTTAGACAGAGTAAAATGCTAAGTATGGCCGGTTTAGGGGTGAAAGGGTTAAAGTGCTATTGTTAGTTTGACTTTCGTTTTCTTCATTTGAACCAAAACAAGTGATTAATCATCACCTCCACCATGCTTTGCTTTGCGTTGCTTTGGCTTTTAGAACAAAGTATCAAAGTTGAAGCTGGTGGCTCGAGGAGTAAACTATAAAGACTATAATGGTATTTGAGTATTATATTGTAGAACAAATTTGCCTATATCATTAAATCAATGGGAATCCAAACATGAGGATGCAGTTTGCTCAGGAGGGGTTTTCCCTATAAAAATGGCAGGCCACTTATTGGATTTTTTTTAAAAACAACCCTTAAAGGTAACAGAACCTTCTTTTGTGGACGTAGGCTAAAGAAATCTGACCCCTTAGAGGAACCAGTTCTAAAGTGACAAATGACTGGCAAATAACTTTTACTTATGAATTATTCATAAGTAAAAGTTATTTGCTCGTGTACCAAATTGTCTTACAGTTCCAGTCATTTTTCAGATTGATAGCCTTAAATGTACTGCAGCAACTCCACCAGCTGTTTGGTCTCAGCATCATAGGCAGTACAAATCCACATTTTTTTCTCCAAAAAGGAACTGCAATTGCTAAAAATTCATTGCACCTAATGTTGAAATATTTTTTCCATATGGAAAGGTAACAGCAGTTATTTCTGTGAAAGCCTTCTCCAGAAAACTCCAACATGGGATTACGCCCCTTTCAAATGTAGCTTTGTATGCTTTTGCTCGATGACTTTGAACAAGTATTACATAAATATGAAGTTATGGAGTTTTTTAAAAGTTAAATCTAATGGAAGGGGATTTAAATTATTGAAACCACTGTGTTGCAACCAGAGTCCACAAAGAGAGGTTAAAAAATCTATTGCACTGGAAGTATTTAGTAGGCCAGCATGAAATTTGTTTTGGATAATAGCACTGAATCACCTTCAACAAGTTTTCTAAACTTTGAAGATGCCTAATTTTATATCCTCCTGCTGTTTTATTGCTGGAAGATAAAACCAATTCTTGATTAATTATTTTTGTTGTCACATTAACCCACTACAATGTGTTGAAAGTGTATTATTAGCTGTAGTAATATTTTGTTACAGTAAAATCCCCCCTGCTAGTGAGCTGGATTTCTGAATCAAATTTTCAACTTGGAATACCAGTATTGTTGTTTTGGCTATTCAGAGTTAACCTAATCTATGTTTATTTCTATAATTTGGAGGGAAGCAAACGATTGGCATTTGCTTGAAATGACTACAGCAAAATATAATTGCAACTAAAAGGTTTCCTTCTAGTGTACCCAATATGAGGTGCTTATATGGCATGTTATGTATGACATTGATGCTAAATTCACTTTAAAATTTATCTTTGAACGACTGAAATACATTTCTAACTTTTCAGGGACGTCATGCATTTCTTTTTTTTTCCTCCGTCTTAATAAATTTGCCTCCATGGACCACTTGAATGGCCATTTTAACAACTTAATTTTGAAGAAAAATGCAAAAATCTTAACATTTTCTGCTAGATGCGGGCCCCCGCGGAAACAGTGTGCAAATATTTAGTCGAAAGAGAAACCATTTGGAAATTTAGTGGTATATTTTTTGCTCCACTTTTTA
>NC_090888.1:64316601-64321601 GCF_036669925.1 Montipora capricornis
GAAAATGGTCAAAATAAAGGCGCTGTAAACTGACACTCGGCATTAGCATGTTCTTGGAATTAGTGTTCTCACAATTTTGATCAACATCAGCCTCAACTTTTATAGATCGAATTCGTGAATGGCGGCCAAAAAACATTCTTTATTTAAGTGCTAATTAGACTCACACGCCTCGTTTGAATGGATCAAATACAAAAGAAATGTTGTTTGAGAGCGAGGTTGGTGATTCTAATTGGCACTTGACGTTTTTTGTTTCTCAACAATAAGAATTAAGAAGATGTAGCAACGTTTCGTCTTTGTTGTCTAATGCCAAGGCCAAACCCTATTCCAATCTACATTAAGCTGGGGGGTTGTTATAATATTGTGAAAGAACTTGAAGAAAATTGTTAAAAACATCGTTCTCTCCTCTCCAATCTCGCCACATATGCTCATTGAGAAATTATTGCAAATCGTAGTGCCTTACGCCCTTTCTCATTTTTGCTTTGTATTTCAATCTGGCCCAAGCTGATTCAACTTCCTGTGTATGCACGCCAGTGATCAGTCCAAAAAATTAGCGTCATGCACCACAACCCGGTGGGTTTGAACGTTTGGTGCATGGGTTCCGTTTTTTTTTCCCGGCAAAGATGTACTCCTCTATTACAATAGACCTTTTTTGTCGCTAATTTGATCTGCGAGAAATTTATGGGATGCTCAGGGGGCAACCTTATTTAATCCTCCCACTGGGGTATGGGGATTTAATTGCAGCTTATTAATTTTAAAAAATACATTTATAAAAAATTACGGAATGGAAAATTATAGTAATACTAAAATATCTATAATTAAATTAAAATTATATTAATTCTCCTTAAAATATTCTTCGTAACTACTTTAAACCTAGAAAAAGAGTCAATGCACCTAACGCTCTCTAAATTAGTATGCATTTGTCCCGAGAATCCCATGATAGCTATCTAAATGAATGGATTTGAAAATGACAGCCATATCAGAAAGCCCTTTTTAAGGCCCTGTTTACAAGCAGGTAGGGTAACCCTACCCTCACTCCCTGTAAACAGGGCCTAAGGCTTAAGGCCCTGCTTACAAGGAGGGAGGTTACCCCTACTGCTCGGGTTACCGGAGTAGAAGGGCCAAAGATAGCCCGGATTTACTTGCAAAATTTGACAGGTAAGGTTATCCTATCACCGCGACAACTATCCGCAGCCCATGATGACCTTTTGTTGTCAGCATATAGAGGGTCTGGAAACCAGCAAAAAATTGTCCCAGGTAGTCGAGTTGTCCCTAGCAGAGCGTTTACAAGACTGTTATGTTTACCCAGGCGCAAGGGTAACCCTTGTGCTCATATAGGGTTAGCCTAGCACCAGGGTAACCCTATCTGCCTTGTAAACACATTGCTCAAAAAAAGAATAAATGTGGGAGTGCTAGGGTTACCCTGGCACTGGGGTAACCCTCTCTCCTTGTAAACAGGGCCTAAGGCGAGTACCCTATTAAATACACCTCACCATTATTCTACATAATAAATGCAAGGTCTCAGTGTTTACATTCCGGCGTGAACCTGTCAGTAAATAGAACTAATCTTTTACACAGAACAATAATTTAATCTAATCTTTGTCTAATTTTTTTTCCAAATTTGTTCTTTGACTGTCACTGATAAACCAGAAGTTCGCACCAAGGTATTTAACGAAACGTTAAGGGCGCGTTCGGGAGGAAGAACACGCATCGGTTATACTGAAAAAAATTGCGCTGTGTAATCAGGAAGAGACCATTCTTTGTTGTGTACATTAAAATCCGTTTTAACCTAGGTTAAATTTGGTGATCCTCATTTTACCTACTAGGTTGAATACGCACTCAGATGGATTGAAGAAACTTTTTGTAGCCTAAATGAAGCCTAGAGAAAAATTAGGGTCAGGTTAGGATTAGTTTTGGTTATTAAACATTAATATCAATTGATCAATTACAGAAATGTAAATAATAAAAAGAACTGTGTTAGTGATGAGCGTGTTCGTCGTTGTAGTGTAGTGATGAAGACACAGTAACACAGTAACACGGTACCACAATTCTAGAGGGTGCGAATTCGAGTACCGGTAAGTGCATAGTATAGTTCTTTGTTCCCTTTCTATATTGTAATCTTGAAACTGAATGAATATAGAAACCGATAAGATGATACCAAACAATTAAGATGTGTTGAGATGCATAACACAGAGCTTGAGGACGGAAGGTATGGGTGTTTTCAATCCTTCTTATTTTAGGGCATGTTTACAAGCAGTTGGGGTAGGGTTACCCTAGCAGGCGAGTCAAAGATACATTACTTGCAAAAAATTTCGGACGTTAAAATTTCGGACAAAAATAGTGTCCGAAAATAAAACCGTCCGAAATTTTGTCTCCGCAAAAGGCCTAAAGTGGCGAGGTCAATTATGTACAGTACAGTGTACACACACTGTTGCCAAACTTGATTGGATACAACAAATAATATATGAAATCTTAATACCCACTCTCTTATCATGTTCAGTATGTTACTCTCCAAACAAGGCTCTTGTACACTTCGCCGCTTTCTAGATAAATTTAACCTAATGGACCTTTGTCAAGTGTGACTTGTAAATCCGAGAGGGCCAATGGTCAAGGTTTCCCAGTCTAACATATGCCATATAGAAGCACTGTATTGAAAAAGAAACTGATTTTACTGCCAGGTGCTTGCATCACCAGCGGCTGCAGCAGAAATAGCTTAAGTCACTGCAGCAGAAGCAGAAACAGTAACAAACACAGTGAATCCAGCAACATCAGCAGGGGAAGCAGCAGTTGGGTACACAGCACCCGGAACTCACAACAACATTCTTTCATTTCCTCCGGTATTGAATTACTTCTTTATTTTAGATGGTCACAAATTATTTCATACAAGAGTAAATAGGATTACATGTAGTTTACCCCAAACGTTTTGCTTTTCTTGGTCTTAAACAAAGTGGAGAACAAAAGTATTGCCGTCAATCTCACCATATGTTGAGTAATAGCTGGGCTGACTTTTCTTCCAGACACAACAACAATGCCACATCTCCGTGAAGCTCATCAAACCATCTGGAAGTATGGTAATACTGACGGTCGCTGAAGCAAGATACATTGGGGTGAGTTAGTGAGCAGAGTAAATGACCAAAGCCCCTTTAACACCTGCACAAAATGGCACTCTCATAGAATCTGTGTCACGATAACATTAATGCTACTTTGAAGGGAGTTTTTGCATGTTACCTAAAAAAAAATCAACAAAACGTGAAGGGAACACTTAACCTTTTCTATCCTTGCAAAGTGTGAAAACTTCTGAAGTCTAAAGTTTCCTCTATCCAACACTGAGGCCTCCATTCAATTCAATTCAATTTCTTTCCTCTTGATATAGTTACTTAGTTTAATTACATACATTTGTAGTTGCTGACGATGTTACTATTGTATTAAGTAAAAGAGCTTGAGCATGGTGGCCAAATAAACCATTCGGTTTTCTAGTTGGCCCCCACGTATAATGAGCTTCGCTTCGTGCAGTATTGAAGATTTCTCGTTCATTGTAAGGTAAGCGCATGCGTGTATTTGAAAACAGTCTCTAACCCGTAAATACTGCACATGATGAATTTCCGGGCGTTACGTCACTCGCCTCAGACTTCTCACAATCGCGCATGGTCCAAAATAAAGGCCGGTACACACCAGGCCCCGGTTGTTCGAAAGCCGATTAAACTAACCCATGATTAGCGTTTATTCCGCGATTAAATTTGTTATTCCTGGGATAACTAATCCAAGGATAAAAAGCTGTTCCTGAAAGCAGATTTAATCCTCGATTAACTATCCCCCGACTAAGCTCGGATTAAACCAGTAAAACCAGTTATTTTGCCCCTTCGCGGCTACGCGCGCGAAAAAAAAAATATAGAAGGTGAAGGCCATACCTGAAGGGAAAAATAATGGCGGAATGTGTCGCGGAACGTGAAGAAATAAACTCTGAAGCAAAAGAAAGAAAACGAAAACCCAACTTTTCCGTTTACGAAATTGGCGTGATTACTGAAAATGTTAAAAAAAACCTTGAAACTATTCAGTCGAAACTAACAAATAATGTCACCAACAAAAAGAAACAAGAAATCTGGGAAGAAATTACGCGAGCTGTTAATGCAGTGGGAACAGCAAACCGTACGGTGTCCGAGGTGAAGGACAAGTGGAAAAATCTTCACAGTACCGCGAAAAAAGAATTCTCTGAATTCAAGAGAGAGTCGAAGAAGACTGGAGGAGGGCCGCCGCCGAAACCCGTAAGTGCTTCAAGTAGAGAGATTATTGAAGTCTTTGAAGACACGCCAGGTTTCAGCGGCTTGAATGGGTTTGAGACAGGTATGTAAACAATACGGTTGTTCCTAGGTTACGAAACTTGTCATGTGATTATATTTGCACACAGACGACCGGCCATGTTTATTTTTCTTTGGCGCGTTGTCTACGTTGTTTTGATTTGACAGCCGCTTTACATTTTCTGACCGAACGAAAAGTCTGGATACGTGCGTGGAAAAGATAAGTCTTTGTATTTAATAACTTAAAATTTATCGCATTCCAAGTTTACTGTAAAAGCTCCCTCACATTCCACATTTGAAATTGACAACGCTGTCACGAAGACAGCGCAACTTTGTTGTTTACATTCAACTGAACCACATTTTAGCGGATCCTGCAACAGCTTGCATGATGAATTTTAGCTTATACTAAATGAATAGCAATAATGGCTTCTGTTGTAAGCCTAAGCTTAAATTTGAATGGTACATGGTCAAATCCTTGTAAACTTACAAAAAATTCAGCAAATTGACAAGTTGTTAGATACACGCTAGCTCTGTTGAATTAGATGGAGCAACTGTACTCGCTAACTTGCACAAGTGGATTTGGTGCCTTACCATTGGAAGTGTTGGAAACGAAATTGTTACAACCATTAAGTGATTATAATGAGACAATAATATTAATGGTAATTGATACAAATTTATTTTTTCTCTCTAGTCTCTGAAGCTACATTA
>NC_090888.1:64324101-64341601 GCF_036669925.1 Montipora capricornis
TGGAATCATGTGTCTTCTCTTCCTTGATACTTAAAAGGTTCCTTTTTTTTCTTTTTTTCTTTTGATAACAACAAAGCGTTAATGTTAAATGTACACTGATGAACTGTGCATGCCAAAATAAAATGAAGTAATATTTTTAAAATATATAAAACCGAAAGCAACAGTTATGTAGTGCTGTCTGGGTATTTTTTACCAAAATATGACTTGTTATTAACAAGTAAAATTAAATCAAATGAACTGTGGAAGGACAGACACAAAATAATGGTGATTACACTTTCAGTTTGATTTGTTATATCTTGAGTGCAGCATTTTTTGAATGAGCCAGAGGGTGGGCCATTTGCCTCCATTTCACTTGGGTGTGGAGGGGGTGGCAGTGGGGGTGGGGCACGACTGGAATTGACTGCTGCATTAATTTGCTGAAGTAAAACATCAATTTATTATTACATCAAAGAAAAAGTGTAACACCAAAGGGAAATCCTTGAGAGTGAATTAAAAGAAAGTACTACCACCCCTGCGGTCTTAAACTTTGCTTTAAATTTGTTGAATGCCATTTTTACATACCTTTGTGATTGCAAATCGCTTGCACATTAATTGAATGAAACCCCTTTCGGTTGACATAGTCATTTTCGTTTTCGGTTGGTCCCTGAATCTTTATGTGCGTGCCGTCCACACAGCCAATCACCCCAGGGAACCCTCCCTTGTCGTAAAAGCCTCGTTTTGTTTGAACAATCTCGGCTTCGGTCGATGGCCACTTGATGAAGTGTACTTGTTTTTGTGCGAGGGCATAGGAAACTTTGCTGATGATGCGAGACACGGTCGACTTTGACAAACCAATGGTATCGCCAATAACTTGCAGAAAGCTTCCGGAGGCAAAAAACCGCAACGCAGCAAGGACTTGTACAGTTGTTGACAAGGCATGGTTTCGAGCGGTGGCCCTTTCAAGGTCGTCACGAAGAAGGTCGATCAAAAATTGAATTGACTCTCGGCCAAAACGATATCGACTTCTCAACTCGTCGTCAGTGTATTCGTCTAAAGAAAAATCATCGTGGAGCCTGAATTTTCTCGCTTTTCTTCTAACTGGACCAGGCATTAAGCCCAAACCACCAAGCAGTAAGTCAGCCATCTTTTTTTGTTTGGGGAAAATTTCCCTCGATTAGTGAATTAATCCACCTCGCTAGGTGTGTTAAATTTAACCCTTAGTTTATTCCTTGGATAGGGATAATCAAGCTTTGAGCAACAGAATTTAATCGAAGGGTAAATTTATTCCGTGGATTAGGACTATTTAATCGTAGGTTAACGCTAATCGGCTTTCGAACAACCGGGGCCAGGCGATTAGTCCATGCGACATGTCACTGGGACAAGTCCCACTGTGTAAAGTAGCCATTTCTGCCACGAAATATAGCCGCAGGGATTTGCTTCCTGCTACTAGTCCCACGAATTCAAACTAGCTTGAATTTTTGGGACACGTACCTGTGGCTTGTTCCTCAAAACGCCTCGTGTAAACTGCTCGTTGGACAAGTCCCTGCGACCAAATTACAATAATTAGGCAACTTCGGAAAATACCGTTATATTCTTTGTTTGTTTCCCCAAATTTTGCATAAGCATTGTTTCCAGTTTCCCTTGGGACTTACAATGGTCCCAAGAGAAAACAAAAACAATGCTTATGCAAAATTTGGGGGACAAACAAAGAGTATTATGGTATTTTCCGAAGTGGCCTATAAACCAATCACAGATCGGTATCACACCTTACGAACTATGTTTCAAGATGGCGGATCACGAGGAAGACGATCAAACCAGTTTTGAAATCGGTCAGTCTAAAATGCAGACAGCAGACCGGGGGTAAAATGCAGAATGAGGTTATAACGTAACTGTTGAAAAAGCCCAAACCCATTAGAAATGCTAACAATTAAGCCTAAATATTGTTTTAGGCCTAATTAGGCCTAAGGTTAGCATTTCTAAGGGGTTTGGGCTTTTTCAACAGTTACGTTATAACCTCAGTCTGCATTTTACCCCTGGTCTGCAGTCTGCAGTCTGCATTTTACACTGACCGGTTTTGAAATAATGTACATGAATTCTGGGAATCTTCATATAATTTTTGCCCCGTTTTGTTTCTGTATTGGCTACATCTCATCGGTAACAAAACGCTTCAACTTATTTTCCGCACATATCCGGACTGGATCGGAAAAAATTCTAACACTGAATAATGTCGTATTTTTTTACTGAACTGAATTATTTCAATGGTACATCGCTATTTTAATAAATTTGGTCTCTTAAGAAAGCTGCAGAGTGAAAGAATGATATCGTTTGCCCCAAGTTTTTGCTACTTTCCTGTGCAATAGCCCTTTTCACGGTTAGTTTTTCTCATTTACATTACAATGTAATCTAACGTGGGTGCGAGGCAATTTCGGGTTAAAACTACAAGATAGCCCGAAATTGCCTCACACTACATTGTAATGCAAATGACAAAAACCAACCGTGAAAAGGGCTATTGGATCCCGCGTGTAAACACTACAAGGGAGTAGTTCCTGCGACCAGTCCCTTCGTGTAACTAGGGACCAGTTGCAAGTACTAGTAGCAGGGACTAGCCCCCTCGTGTTTGCAGACCTTAAATAATTCTTGACACCGTTGCCCTGTACCCGGAGACACATATAGATTTATTTGTACTAAAATAATTTTTGGGGTTCCTAGACGTTAATCCTGCAGAGCTACATAAGAATGATTTTTCATTTCCTTTGCAGAGCATACTAACATCTCACGAAAGAGACACTGGTGTGTTTAGATGCTCGTATACAGTGGAGAGAACATCTCCGTTGTAGTCCCAACCAGCCCAATATTCAAAGATATTGCTGGAGATGATAAGCAAATCCTCCTGAGGCTGGAGAGAGAGTAAAGAGAAATGTGGCAAGAATGGAGGCTAACGAGACACGCTATACACGCTTTTAAGTTGTTTTTGGAACTGAAAATACCTCAGCTTTAAAAAAAGTTATCATTTGGCATCAAACATAAAGCTGCCAGTATGAGGTGTTGGGCGTTATGCGCACTATGCTGGCTTCACGGTATTCTTTTATTGCACTCACGTGATAAGAACGCCGTGTTGGAGCCAAAAAAAAAAGCAAAATGTAGCTTAATATAGTGAAAGTCCCAAGGGAATTTTGCGTTTTTGTTATTTCCACCAACATGGCCACCTTGACGTCGGGTGCAATCAAAGAATCCGTAAATCAATGCGACAGCGACCTGTTTAGGCGAATTTCGCAGTTAGACATACATACTGCAAAAACAAAAACTGTTTCGATCCGCATGAAAGCGAAACATTGCTCGCTCCCCGAGAAAACAAATACAGTGTTCCAATAAGGGTTTCAAATGAAATACACTCGGATTTTTTAGATGTATAAATGAACCTTTTTAATTTAATAGACCGAATACATAAATGGCGGCCAAAACGTATTTGGTATTTGTTTATTTGGTCCATTCAAACGAGGCGTGTGAGTCTAATTAGCACATAAAGAAAAGAATGGTTTTGAATTTTGGCTGCCATTCACGCAGTCGTTCTATAAACGTTGAGGCTGAGATTGATCAAAATTGTAAGAACACTAATTCCAAGAACATACTAAGGATGAGTATCAGTTTAGAACGCCTTTATTTTGCCCATTTCCGTTTTGCCTTTGTGACTAGCACGAGGTAAAAGTAATGTAAAACTGTAGTCCAAAAAGACAATATATTGACCCAAATACGTAAAGAAATTTCTTTTAACGTTAGCAATGTGGCTTTCTCATGATTGCATGAAAAGTTTGTACTTGAACTTATAAAATCACACAACTTTACTGATAACAAGTCTTAGGCTAAAATCACAAACGTGAAACATAACTTTCAGCCTCAGCGAGATAATTAGACGTTCTTCTACAAAAAGCGTGTAGTTACCGGAGGGTAATTTTAAATTATACGTAGTTTGCTTTTTGTCGCCAACTGCTTTACAACCGTCGGTAGCAGCACCGTGATTTCACAATCTTTTTTCTTGCATTATTGTATAAAATATTATCGTACTTCTCGTCATTCTGAATTCATGGTGTCGATACACAGCAGGGGGAGTTGGGAGGGGAAGAGGGGGGGTAGAGAGGTTTGCAGGTAAATCTTGGGTCCTAATATTTGACTTTTTCTAGTTGTAATTGCAGTTTCAAATAAGGAAGAAACGGTTGTGATTTTTTTCATCTTTTTTTTTTGGGGCGACGGTAAATTCAATCAAGTTAAAATTAAAAACTGATAAAAGAGCACCTTTACTTTAGTAACCCTGCAATGTTTCGGCACATCAAAAGT
Source organism: Montipora capricornis (assembly GCF_036669925.1). Taxonomy (NCBI): domain Eukaryota; kingdom Metazoa; phylum Cnidaria; class Anthozoa; order Scleractinia; family Acroporidae; genus Montipora; species Montipora capricornis. Next base: position 64,328,413 of record NC_090888.1, read on the forward strand.
AATAACAGCTGAGAAAATGTAATTTAAAACATTACAAATGTGCAGATGTTTGGATGCCTATTGCCCTAGTCATACAAACATCTGTAAGTTTTTCATTTTTTCAACTTTTCAGCTGATATAACACCTAATACGCTTTAACTTTCCAGGGTTACTAATGTAAAGTTGCTGTTTCGATTTGGTAAATTTTAACTCGTTCAAATCCGTTGCCGCCATTTTGGAGAAGGGTCTATTACATCCCTTTCATTAGTTTTGCTTACGAATACATATACATACTGCATGCTACAATCTGAGACTTTTTTACAGCTGAGTTGTCACCAAACAAGTAATAAAGAAGGTGTTTTCAGATTCATTCGTTACGTTAATTGACCGTAAATAAACGCGATGAACCCTTTATGCCGCATACGCCGTCCGTATACACTCCAGTACTGTTTGTTGAGTTTCTTTCCTTGCCGAAACGAAGTTGGGGGATAGAGAGCAGCAAAACTTTGTCATAAAACAATTGCCTTCAAACGCGCAGTGGGTGCAAATGAACTCTCTTCTGCCTTTTCTGAAGAAAGTGAGTAGTGGGGCAATGAGACCGCCCTTAAGTCTAAGCATTTGATGCATTTAGGGCCTCCTAGCCACAATTGTAGGAAATAAATCAGAAAATAATAAATACCAATCAATTGATGTTTTCGAGGATACTACGATCTTCGATCGACACGATCTCCAACACGATTTGACGATCGACACGATCTCCGACACGATCTGATGATCATCACGATCAACACTATCGTATATCGTTAAGAAACGATGAAAACGAGTGCGTTGTTGACAACGAGCGCGATGTTTCAAAAGATCGTGACAACCAGCTTGTTGTACGATTGAATCGATAAAACGAGGACGTTTATTTTAACGTGCTCGTTGTACTCGAATTTAACAATAACGAGCACGCGTCATTTTTGACGTGCTCGTTGTCCTCGATTTTAACGATAACGTGCACGTCATTTTTGACGAGCTCGTTGTACTCGATTTTAACGATATCGTCCTCGATGTTTTTGACGTGCTCGTTATACTCGTTTTCGAGAGCTGTCCCCAGAAGTCAGCAATGATCCTACGATAGTGTTGATCGTGATGATCATCAGATCGTGTCGGAGATCGTGTCGATCGTCAAATCGTGTTGGAGATCGTGTCGATCGAAGATCGTAGTATCCTCGAAAACATCAATTGATTGGTATTTATTATTTTCTGATTTATTTCCTACAATTGTGGCTAGGAGGCCTTAAACGCATCAAATGCTACTCACTTTCTTCAGAAAAGGCAGATAAGAGTTCATTTGCACCCGCTGCGCGTTTGAAGGCAATTGTTTTATGACAAAGTTTTGCTGCTCTCTATCCCCCAACTTCGTTTCGGCAAGGAAAGAAACTCAACAAACAGTACTGGAGTGTATACGGACGGCGTACGCGGCATAAAGGGTTCATTGCGTTTATTTACGGTCAATTAACGTAACGAATGAATCTGAAAACAACTTCTTTATTACTTGTTTGGTGACAATTCAGCTGTAAAAAAGACTCAGATTGTAGCATGCAGTATGTATGTGTATTCGTAAGCAAAACTGATGAAAGGGATGTAATAGACCCTTCTCCAAAATGGCGGCAACGGCTTTGAACGAGTTAAAATTAAACTACGTATAATTTAAAATTACCCCCCGGTAACTACACGCCTTTTCTAGAAGAACGTCTAATTTTCCGACTGAGGCTGAAAGTTATGTTTCACCTTTCTTATTTTAGCCTAAAAGGTCTTATTAGTAAAGTTGTGTGGTTTTATAAGTTCGAGTACAAACTTTTCATGCAATAAAAAAGCCACATTGCTAGCGTTAAAAGAAATTTCTTTACGTATTTGGGTCATTAATATATATTCCTTTTGGACTACAGTTTTACATTACTTTAACCTTTATTTGTGCTAGTCTCAAAAGCAAAGAAGAAAATGGTCAAAATAAAGGCGCTGTAAACTGACACTCGGCATTAGCATGTTCTTGAAATTAGTGTTCTCACAATTTTGATCAACATCAGCCTCAACTTTTATAGATCGAATTCGTGAATGGCGGCCAAAAAACATTCTTTATTTAAGTGCTAATTAGACTCACACGCCTCGTTTGAATGGATCAAATACAAAAGAAATGTTGTTTGAGAGCGAGGCTGGTGATTCTAATTGGCACCTGACTTTTTTTGTTTCTCAACAATAAGAATTAAGAAGATGTAGCAACGTTTCGTCTTTGTTGTCTAATGCCAAGGCCAAACCCTATTCTAATCTACATTAAACTGGGGGGTTGTTATAATATTGTGAAAGAACTTGAAGAAAATTGTTAAAAACATCGTTCTCTCCTCTCCAATCTCGCCACATATGCTCATTGAGAAATTATTGCAAATCGTAGTGCCTTACGCCCTTTCTCATTTTTGCAATGTATTTCAATCTGGCCCAAGCTGATTCAACTTCCTGTGTGTATGCACGCCAGTGATCAGTCCAAAAAATTAGCGTCAAGCACCACAACCCGGTGGGTTTGAACGTTTGGTGCATGGGTTCCGGTTTTTTTTCCCGGCAAAGATGTACTCCTCTATTACAATAGACCTTTTTTGTCGCTAATTTGATCTGCGAGAAATTTATGGGATGCTCAGGGGGCAACCTTATTTAATCCTCCCACTGGGGTATCGGGATTTAATTGCAGCTTATTAATTTTAAAAAATACATTTATAAAAAATTACGGAATGGAAAATTATAGTAATACTAAAATATCTATAATTAAATTAAAATTATATTAATTCTCCTTAAAATATTCTTCGTAACTACTTTAAACCTAGAAAAAGAGTCAATGCACCTAGCGCTCTTTAAATTAGTATGCATTTGTCCCGAGAATCCCATGATAGCTATCTAAATGAATGGATTTAAAAATGACAGCCATATCAGTAAGCCCTTTTTAAGGCCCTGTTTACAAGCAGGTAGGGTAACCCTACCCTCACTCCCTGTAAACAGGGCCTAAGGCTTAAGGCCCTGCTTACAAGGAGGGAGGTTACCCCTACTGCTAGGGTTACCGGAGTAGAAGGGCCAAAGATAGCCCGGGTTTACTTGCAAAATTTGACAGGTAAGGTTATCCTATCACCGCGACAACTATCCGCAGCCCATGATGACCTTTTGTTGTCAGCATATAGAGGGTCTGGAAACCAGCAAAAAATTGTCCCAGGTAGTCGAGTTGTCCCTAGCAGAGCGTGTACAAGACTGTTATGTTTACCCAGGCGCAAGGGTAACCCTTATGCTCATATAGGGTTAGCCTGGCACCAGGGTAACCCTATCTGCCTTGTAAACACATTGCTCAAAAAAAGTAAAAATGTGTGAGTGCTAGGGTTACCCTGGCACTGGGGTAACCCTCTCTCATTGTAAACAGGGCCTAAGGCGAGTACCCTATTAAATACACCTCACCATTATTCTACATAATAAATGCAAGGTCTCAGTGTTTACATTCCGGCGTGAACCTGTCAGTAAATAGAACTAATCTTTTACACAGAACAATAATTTAATCTAATCTTTGTCTAATTTTTTTCCAAATTTGTTCTTTGACTGTCACTGATAAACCAGAAGTTCGCACCAAGGTATTTAACGAAACGTTAAGGGCGCGTTCGGGAGGAAGAACACGCATCGGTTATACTGAAAAAAATTGCGCTGTGTAATCAGGAAGAGACCATTCTTTATTGTGTACATTAAAATCCGTTTTAACCTAGGTTAAATTTGGTGATCCTCATTTTACCTAGGTTGAATACGCACTCAGATGGATTGAAGAAACTTTTTGTAGCCTAAATGAAGCCTAGAGAAAAATTAGGGTCAGGTTAGGATTAGTTTTGGTTATTAAACATTAATATCAATTGATCAATGAAATGTAAATAATAAAAAGAACTGTGTTAGTGATGAGCGTGTTCGTCGTTGTAGTGTAGTGATGAAGACACAGTAACACAGTAACACGGTACCACAATTCTAGAGGGTGCGAGTTCGAGTACCGGTAAGTGCATAGTATAGTTCTTTGTTCCCTTTCTATACTGTAATCTTGAGACTGAATGAATATAGAAACCTGTTTTAATGATCCAAACTCTTTAATGATAGATGACTTCCTTTTAGAATACAATTCCTGGTAGAGACGATTTCCTAAGATTTCCGAGATATAATTCCGCCAATACACAAAATATATTACCGCCAAAAACTCCGTAAGATCTAATTCCTGTCACATGTCAATCAAACTAAAGCTCGTGTAACACTAGTTTCCAGTTTTCAACAAAACCGATAAGATGATACCAAACAATTAAGATGTGTTGAGATGCATAACACAGAGCTTGAGGACGGAAGGTATGGGTGTTTTCAATCCTTCTTATTTTAGGGCATGTTTACAAGCAGTTGGGGTAGGGTTACCCTAGCAGGCGAGTCAAAGATACATTACTTGCAAAAAATTTCGGACGTTAAAATTTCGGACAAAAATAGTGTCCGAAAATAAAACCGTCCGAAATTTTGTCTCCGCAAAAGGCCTAAAGTGGCGAGGTCAATTATGTACAGTACAGTGTACACACACTGTTGCCAAACTTGATTGGATACAACAAATAATATATGAAATCTTAATACCCACTCTCTTATCATGTTCAGTATGTTACTCCCCAAACAAGGCTCTTGTACACTTCGCCGCTTTCTAGATAAATTTAACCTAATGGACCTTTGTCAAGTGTGACTTGTAAATCCGAGAGGGCCAATGGTCAAGGTTTCCCAGTCTAACATATAGAAGCACTGTATTGAAAAAGAAACTGATTTTACTGCCAGGTGCTTGCATCACCAGCGGCTGCAGCAGAAATAGCTTCAGTCACTGCAGCAGAAGCAGAAACAGTAACAGACACAGTGAATCCAGCAACATCAGCAGGGGAAGCAGCAGTTGGGTACACAGCACCCGGAACTGACAACAACATTCTTTCATTTCCTCCGGTATTGAATTACTTCTTTATTTTAGATGGTCACAAATTATTTCATACAAGAGTAAATAGAATTACATGTAGTTTACCCCAAACGTTTTGCTTTTCTTGGTCTTAAACAAAGTGGAGAACAAAAGTATTGCCGTCAGTCTCACCATATGTTGAGTAATAGCTGGGCTGACTTTTCTTCCAGACACAACAACAACGCCACATCTCCGTGAAGCTCATCAAACCATCTGGAAGTATGGTAATACTGACGGTCGCTGAAACAAGATACATTGGGGTGAGTTAGTGAGCAGAGTAAATGACCAAAGCCCCTTTAACACCTGCACAAAATGGCACTCTCATAGAATCTGTGTCACGATAACATTAATGCTACTTTGAAGGGGGTTTTTGCATGTTACCTAAAAAAAAAATCAACAAAACGTGAAGGGAACACTTAACCTTTTCTATCCTTGCAAAGTGTGAAAACTTCTGAAGTCTAAAGTTTCCTCTATCCAACACTGACGCCTCAATTCAATTCAATTCAATTTATTTCCTCTTGATGTAGTTACTTAGTTTAATCAGAGTTAGTAGAGGGTTAGTCCCCTCTACTAACTCTGGTTTAATTACATACATTTGTAGTTGCTGACGATGTTACTATTGTATTAAGTAAAAGAGCTTGAGCATGGTGGCCAAATAAACCATTCGGTTTTCTAGTTGGCCCCCACGTATAATGAGCTTCGCTTCGTGCAGTATTGAAGATTTCTCGTTCATTGTACGGTAAGCGCATGCGTGTATTTGAAAACAGTCTCTAACGTCTCTAACTCGTAAATACAACAAAGGAGACTAATGTCACGCATGCGCATTATCAATGGGAAATCACAGCGCGCGGTTGGAACACTGGATACTACAATTTTCAACAGCCAATCAGACAAAAGTCTCCTTTGTTCGTAAATACTGCACATGATGAATATCCGGGCGTTACGTCACTCGCCTCAGATTTCTCACAATCGCGCATGGTCCAAAATAAAGGCCGGTACACACCAGGCGATTAGTCCATGAGACATGTCACTGGGACAAGTCCCACTGTGTGAAGTAGCCATTTCTGCCACGAAATATAGCCGCAGGGATTTGCTTCCTGCTACTAGTCCCACGAATTCAAACTGGCTTGAATTTTTGGGACACGTACCTGCGGCTTGTTCCTCAAAACGCCTCGTGTAAACTGCTCGTTGGACAAGTCCCTGCGACCAAATTACAATAATTAGGCAACTTCGGAAAATACCGTTATATTCTTTGTTTGTTTCCCCAAATTTTGCATAAGCATTGTTTCCAGTTTCCCTTGGGACTTACAATGGTCCCAAGAGAAAACGAAAACAATGCTTATGCAAAATTTGGGGGACAAACAAAGAGTATTATGGTATTTTCCGAAGTGGCCTATAAACCAATCACAGATCGGTATCACACCTTACGAACTATGTTTCAAGATGGCGCATCACGAGGAAGACGATCAAACCAGTTTCGAAATCGGTCAGTGTAAAATGCATACTGCAGACCGGGGGTAAAATGCAGACTGAGGTTATAACGTAACTGTTGAAAAAGCCCAAACCCATTAGAAATGCTAACAATTAAGCCTAAATATTGTTTTAGGCCTAATTAGGCCTAAGGTTAGCATTTCTAAGGGGTTTGGGCTTTTTCAACAGTTACGTTATAACCTCAGTCTGCATTTTACCCCTGGTCTGCAGTCTGCAGTCTGCATTTTACACTGACCGGTTTTGAAATAATGTACATGAATTCTGGGAATCTTCATATAATTTTTGCCCCCTTTTGTTTCTGTATTGGCTACATCTCATCGGTAACAAAACGCTTCAACTTATTTTCCGCATATATCAGGACTGGATCGGAAAAAATTCAAACACTGAATAATGTCGTATTTTTTTTACTGAACTGAATTATTTCAATGGTACATCGCTATTTTAATAATTTTGGTCTCTTAAGAAAGCTGCAGAGTGAAAGAATGATATCGTTTGCCCCACGTTTTTGTTACTTTCCTGTGCAATAGCCCTTTTCACGGTTAGTTGTTCTCATTTACATTACAATGTAATCTAACGTGGGTGCGAGGCAATTTCGGGTTAAAACTACAAAATAGCCCGAAATTGCCTCACACTACATTGTAATGCAAATGACAAAAACCAACCGTGAAAAGGGCTATTGGATCCCGCGTGTAAACACTACAAGGGAGTAGTTCCTGCGACCAGTCCCTTCGTGTAACTAGGGACCAGTTGCAAGGACTAGTCGCAGGGACTAGTCCCCTCGTGTTTGCAGACCTTAAATAATTCTTGACACTGTTGCCCTGTACCCGGTGACACATAAAGATTTATTTGTACTAAAATAATTTTTGGGGTTCCTAGACGTTAATCCTGCGGGATGATTGCAGCTTCAAATAATGGGAATTTTCAGAGCTACATAAGAATGATTTTTCATTTCCTTGGCAGAGCATACTAACATCTCACGAAAGAGACACTGGTGTGTTTAGATGCTGGTATACAGTGGAGAGAACATCTCCGTTGTAGTCCCAACCAGCCCAATGTTCAAAGATATTGCTGGAGATGATAAGCAAATCCTCTTGAGGCTGGAGAGAGAGTAACGAGAAATGTGGCAAGAATGGAGGCTAACGAGACACGCTATATACGCTTTTAAGTTGGTTTTGGAACTGAAAATACCTCAGCTTAAAAAAAGTTATCATTTGGCATCAAACATAAAGCTGCCAGTATGCCAGTAGGTGTTGGGCGTTATGCGCACTATGCTGGCTTCACGGTATTCTTTTATTGCACTCACGTGACAAGAACGCTGTGTTGGAGCCAAAAAAAAAGCAAAATGTAGCTTAATATAGTGAAAGTCCCAAGGGAATTTTGCGTTTTTGTTATTTCCACCAACATGGCCACCTTGACGTCGGGTGCAATCAAAGAATCAGTAAATCAATGCGACAGCGACCTGTTTAGGCGAATTTCGCAGTTAGACATACATACTGCAAAAACAAAAACTGTTTCGATCCGCATGAAAGCGAAACATTGCTCGCTCCCCGAGAAAACAAATACAGTGATCCAATAAGGGTTTAAAATGAAATACACTCGGATTTTTTAGATGTATAAATGAACCTTTTTAATTTAATAGACCGAATACATAAATGGCGGCCAAAACGTATTTGGTATTTGTTTATTTGGTCCATTCAAACGAGGCGTGTGAGTCTAATTAGCACATAAAGAAAAGAATGGTTTTGAATTTTGGCTGCCATTCACGCAGTCGTTCTATAAACGTTGAGGCTGAGATTGATCAAAATTGTAAGAACACTAATTCCAAGAACATACTAAGGATGAGTATCAGTTTAGAACGCCTTTATTTTGCCCATTTCCGTTTTGCTTTTGTGACTAGCACGAGGTAAAAGTAATGTAAAACTGTAGTCCAAAAAGACAATATATTGACCCAAATACGTAAAGAAATTTCTTTTAACGTTAGCAATGTGGCTTTCTCATGATTGCATGAAAAGTTTGTACTCGAACTTATAAAATCACACAACTTTACTGATAACAAGTCTTAGGCTAAAATCACAAACGTGAAACATAACTTTCAGCCTCAGCGAGATAATTAGACGTTCTTCTACAAAAAGCGTGTAGTTACCGGAGGGTAATTTTAAATTATACGTAGTTTGCTTTTTGTCGCCAACTGCTTTACAACCGTCGGTAGCAGCACCGTGATTTCACAATCTTTTTTCTTGCATTATTGTATAAAATATTATCGTACTTCTCGTCATTCTGAATTCATGGTGTCGATACACATGAGGGGGAGTTGGGAGGGGAAGAGGGGGGCTAGAGAGGTTTGCAGGTAAATCTTGGGTCCTAATATTTGACTTTTTTCTAGTTGTAATTGCAGTTTCAAATAAGGAAGAAACGGTTGTGATTTTTTTCATTTTTTTTTTTTGGGGCGACGGTAAATTCAATCAAGTTAAAATTAAAAACTGATAAAAGAGCACCTTTACTTTAGTAACCCTGCAAAGTTTCGGCACATCAAAAGTAATAACAGCTGAGAAAATGTAATTTAAAACATTACAAATGTGCAGATGTTTGGATGCCTATTGCCCTAGTCATACAAACATCTGTAAGTTTTTCATTTTTTCAACTTTTCAGCTGATATAACACCTAATACGCTTTAACTTTCCAGGGTTACTAATGTAAAGTTGCTGTTTCGATTTGGTAAATTTTAACTCGTTCAAATCCGTTGCCGCCATTTTGGAGAAGGGTCTATTACATCCCTTTCATTAGTTTTGCTTACGAATACACATACATACTGCATGCTACAATCTGAGACTTTTTTACAGCTGAATTGTCACCAAACAAGTAATAAAGAAGGTGTTTTCAGATTCATTCGTTACGTTAATTGACCGTAAATAAATGCGATGAACCCTTTATGCCGCGTTCGCCGTCCGTATACACTCCAGTACTGTTTGTTGAGTTTCATTCCTTGCCGAAACGAAGTTGGGGGATAGAGAGCAGCAAAACTTTGTCATAAAACAATTGCCTTCAAACGCGCAGCGGGTGCAAATGAACTCTCTTCTGCCTTTTCTGAAGAAAGTGAGTAGTGGGGCAATGAGACCGGCCTTAAATCTAAGCATTTGATGCGTTTAGGGCCTCCTAGCCACAATTGTAGGAAATAAATCAGAAAATAATAAATACCAATCAATTGATGTTTTCGAGGATACTACGATCTTCGATCGACACGATCTCCAACACGATTTGACGATCGACACGATCTCCGACACGATCTGATGATCATCACGATCAACACTATCGTATATCGTTAAGAAACGATGAAAACGAGTTCGTTGTTGACAACGAGCGCGATGTTTCAAAAGATCGTGACAACCAGCTTGTTGTACTATTGAATCGATAAAACGAGGACGTTTATTTTAACGCGCTCGTTGTACTCGAATTTAACGATAACGTGCACGTCATTTTTGACGAGCTCGTTGTACTGGATTTTAACGATATCGTCCTCGATGTTTTTGACGTGCTCGTTATACTCGTTTTCGAGAGCTGTCCCCAGAAGTCAGCAATGATCCTTTCATCGAGACGATTTTTATCGAGGCTTTATAGACTGGTTTACCAAAAACCATGAGTGATCCCACAAGTGACCACATCGTGAAACATACGAGAATACTTTATTATTATTGTACTTCACCACGATGAATAACAGCAACCTTTTTTACGACAATAAAAGGGTTCATATTTCACTATTGTTTTGTACGTTAAGTTTTTGCCCCGAACACTTGTGGGGGGGAGGGGGAAACCATGTGTTCCAATTGTCAGAATTTTCACAACTGTTCCGTGTTTAAGTATTCTGGCGTTCTCTTTGTAAGTATTCCGGCGTTCCATGTTTAAGTATTTCGGCGTTCCGTGTTTAAGTATTCCGGCGTTCCATGTTTAAGTATTCGGCCGTTCCACCGTTCCAGCATTCCATCATTCCGTGCTTAAGTACTAGCCGTTCAGGCCTGATTTCTCGCTTCGCCATGCACAGTGGCGCACATGACAGAATTTTTGTAAAATGCAGATTAAAGAGGCGGTGCCTTAGGGCCCTTAGGGCCGATTTACACGGTACGACTTTGTCGCATGCGACAACGGCTTACGACAGGCCCACGACATGATTTACGATTGTTGTGTACGTCAGAAAAAATGTCGTAGCATTTTAAAACATGTTTTAAAACGCTGCGACAATCGTAAGTCACGTCGTAGGCCTGTCGTGAGCTTGTCGCAGGCGGCAAAATCGTATCGTGTAAATCGGCCCTTAAAGGTCTCATGACAATGCGTACGACGCATAGCTTACGTCACGGAAATACCAAGTGTATCATACTCAGCAGCTCATGTGATCATCTCATGACGCCGCACAAGCCGATCGCAAGCAGCTGTATGTTTCAGTCTGCCTTTCATGCTGAATTTGATAACTGTCAGAATGATGGTGACACGAATTTTCCTTCTTCTGTGTCTTTTTCAAGTGACATTAGCACAGGTTTCTGTTAATTCAAACATGAAGTCGTTCTCCTATGCCATAAAGGCTGGTTGGATAAACCCCAACGTAGAGAAAGCTCTTTACGAACACGACACTGGCGAACCTGGTGTCATAACGGAGCAGTGGTTCACAGGGTTTACGATGAATCAAAACAGCAGAATAAGAATCTACATTGACGGTGAATTGGAGGCAAGTCTTGACTTCGACCTGTTCCTCGCTCATGGAATAGGATTTACTGAGAAACAAGACATAAAGAACATACCGTGGGGAACTAGACGAATTGATGACGACGCTGAAAATGGCGGAATATACAACACAGTTCGCATCCCGTTTAGCAGATCATTCCGAGTTACTGCTACCACACAGAGCTCTGGTTACTTTTGGTACATCGTCCGAGGAGTGGAGAATTATCCTGTAGTCTTAGGCGATCTTATTTTACCCTCAAACACAAGATTAAGGCTCTATAAAAACGAGAACTTCTACTTGAGACCATTGGAGTTCCTTCCATTGGCGGACATCAAGAGCTCAGCGGGAGCATTATTTATGGTGACAATGGTTGCAGAAAGCTCGAATCTTGTATTTCTTGAGGGCTGCATGCGAGCATATATCGACGGCAGCAACAAAACAACTTGGCTTTCCTCTGGTACGGAGGATTTCTTCCTGTCTGCATTTTACTTCAACGAGGGATTGTATCATCTTCCAAATGCCGGCTTGACTTTCCTTGACAGGCACGGACGTGTTAGTGCTTACAAGTTTTTCGAGAACGACCCATTGCTGTTTACAAAATCCTTCGAGCTTTGGTGGAGATGCAGTGACACGATCATTGACAAAGACATATATGGTTGTCCCAACACTTGGCCAGATCCTACACCTCCAAGAGATAGGGAGTTTTTCACAAAATATGCTGCATTCAAAGATAAGCTCTACAGTAAAGGAGCAGCTCTGCACAAAGATAATCTTGACAGCAAACTGCATTTTACTGGGAAAGAAGAGTTGTCCTCTGAGGAGATAATCACACTGAAGCAAAAGATTGCAAAGGAAGGTCCTGTAGGCAATATGCCAATGGCGCCCGCAACAGTAACCACATACACATGGGTGTATGAATGGTGAACTCCTACACATCTAATTGTTAATTAGGGGTAAAAGGGAGTTAATATACTTTTTTGAATCTATCAGGATTATGAAAGGTTTTGTTTTACTCAGAAAAAAAAAACTTAACTGAACTGCACAATACCTAGCCACTTATTTGCACATGAATAGCATCTATTTTTGGTTTTTTATTCAACACATTGTGACAATGTCCAAATATGGTCACAGCACACTCAATATTCGTCATGCGTACACAACAGATATCCTGCCATATACGTAATTTTGTGTGTCACAGAGAAAAATGGTAGTTTTTCCAGCTTTTTCTCCAATAAACATTGAGAATTGTGCTTTGTCATCAATGTGTTGAATAATAAAATAATTATCCTGCTCAATCTTGGGGAATATTGCCTGATTTTAGCCAACTACGTATCAGGCGATATTCCGCATGATTTGCCAGGATAATTGTTAAATGCCATTCATGTGCAAATAAGAATCAAAGAATGCCACTACAAGAAGACATTATTAGTGGGTGGGTATTCTGCAGTTACTCCTGTGGCCAAAACTTATGTGTATCATTAAGGTCATTTTTTCTATCATTCTCTTTTTAGTATCTATAGTAGAGGTCATCTAGAATAGTTCTCTGTGGTATTTTTTTCAAAAACATGAAAATTCCTGTGACGCAGGTCTTAAAAGTCCAAAAGTATGGTTTTTTGCAATAACATTATTTGGTCATAAGTGTGGTAATTTGCAGCCTTGCTGCTGGAATTATATTAAGTATCATTCAACTGACCATATTATGAGATAATTACCACTGAATATCAAGACTTTCTGTTCATTTGGAAATTTGACAACTCAATTTTGTGAATAGGTAAAAAAGTAGCAATAATTTTAATATTATTGTTTGCTCTGTGGCAAAATCTTTTTCAATACAATAATGTTCAAGTATAATTAATATTATTATAGTTGAACACTACAAAGAGCATTTGAACTGAGTTACTGCTTGAAAGCCAGTAGAAAAAGAAATATTTGACACCAAGGCCTGGCGAAATGGAACATGTTAAATGCAATGAAGCATGTCAAGACAT
>NC_090888.1:64366601-64384101 GCF_036669925.1 Montipora capricornis
TATTATTGGGGACACTGTAAACTGAAATTAGCAATATTACTTATTATTAATGCAAATTAAGTCAAATTTTGGTTTTTCAGGAGAGGGGAAACCGGAGTACCCAGAGAAAACCTTGCAGTGCAGAGTTATAGAGAACCAGCAAACTCAACCCACATATGACGCAGAGTCTGGGAACTGAACCCGGGCCACAATGGTGGGAGGAAAAGTACTTTCACCACTGCACCATCGCTGCACCCCAAGTTGAATTGATGATTAAAATAATTACAGTAAATTGACAGCATAAAGAGATTAGAAAAGCTGAAATTTTGAGCATTAGCCATTAGTTTGAGTGAATTTAAGGCCCTAGTTGCACATAGTGATTGGGTGCACAGGAATGGGTGGGCTAGAACCACTGACTACAAAACCAAGTAAGTAGTCAACACCCAAGATCCTGCACTACCTGCAACCTAGCCATGAGCCCTGCCTGCCACACCCAGCCACACAGCCCTACCAACCAGCACAGTGAGCAGAGAGAACAGTTGAGAACCTACTACATACTAGATGTATATAAAAAGAATAGAGAGGAGGAGAGAGGAGGGCAGGTACACAAGAAAATGTGAGCTGCACACCTGAATGCTAAGCAGAGTACATTGTGTAAAACTACGAGCACATGCGAATACTCACACATAGACAGCATCAGAATACCGCTGACCCAGTGAACGCCGCAACATCCTGACATCACGCCCAGAACAGTAACGCAAAACCCAAAAACACCAGAACGCATTATGATGGGCCATCAGTAGACCACGCCTCAAACCCATTAACACCAACTTCATGCCAAGCACTGAGTACACTTGCTCCTAGTTGTTAACTAAGTTAAATTACATTTAGGCAGTGGCTATTCATACGGGACCCGTACACCAACCTATATTGAATATTCATAAGGAGTCTTCTTAGAATGATTATTACAGGTTCTCACCCTAACCTTTAATGACATAGCCACGCAATTATTGAAAGCTAACCATTTTAAAATTTGTGCTTAGACTTAACTAATGTCTATCAGCACTATTTGAAATGGGTGCTTAGACTTAAATGAAAGAAACACAAGGCAGGTCAGATGGCTGGTGGCACTAAATGAAGGAAGTATTTCGTAAAATTAAACAGGCATCAATGCCGTTGTTTGCTAGCTTAACTATATGTAAAAGAATTAGAGATGAGGCAAGACTTTCTGAGTGTTATTGAACCTGTAATAATTATTCTAAGAAGACTAACGTATGAATAGGTTGGTGTACAGGTCCTGTACAAATTGCCACTTTGTTACGTACCTTTAACCCTATTTTTTCAGTTTACCATTTATGCCATTATAACAGTTTTTTTTTACGGTGTCCCAAGGATACTCAGAAAAAAATTAATCAGAGTGCTTCTTTGCAGGAGTCGACCCTACAACATTCCAATAAATTACCAGCACTAGTTCAAATGCTCTGCCACTGAGCTACAACTTACAGTCTGAGTCTAATGGGAGATTCCCCACTAGAGTAGCTTCAGGTGACAAAAATAATAACTATTAGTGTAATATTACACTATAAAACAGTAGATAGGTAAGTGTGGATACTGTTGAAGGCATGCACTAATTGGCTACACAAACTCTGCATATCCTTTGCTATTCACCTCTGAGCAACTCATGTGTGAATTGTGCCCAAAGATATTGGGACATTACTAAACAACAAAACAGCAAAACAAAGCAGCAAAACACCATGTATGACCCCATGCATTGAATACTAACTGAGATTAAACATTTTTTTAGGCATAATTAGGCCTAAAAAGTTATTGCTCCTAATGTCAGTCTTAATCTGAATCCTAATCTTAATCTCAATGAATTAGGAGCAATAACGTTTTAGGCCTAATTAGGCTTACAACGATATTCAACGTCACATCCAACCGGTTAGTATTCAATGTATTGTGGGGTCATACATGGTGTTTTAAAGTTTCATTTCGCTGTTTCGTGGTTTAGTAATGCCCAAAATATTGTAGTCGTTGCAGGAATAAATGACTTAAATTTATCTTTTCGTGCTATATTATCTCACTGATTAATTTGTTTTTACTAAAACAACTATCCACCTCAGTGCCAGCATCTAGTGGTGGCTTGCAGTTCAGTAAATATATCCACCACTAGCCATATCCACTTCAATGAATAGCTGTTAACAATAATTATTATTGTCCTACTTTACAGTTAGGACTGGAATTTGTCTAAAATTATGGAGCAATATTCTTGCTATTGTAATGAAGTTTTACGAGACATCTGGTTTGTCTCTTCTACTGGGCAACCCTGCCCAGAGGGAAGGAGCACAAACAGGACTCGAGGTCCTATGCGAGGTGCTCCACGATACCCTATCCTGACCAGAAAGACCAGACCACAACACCGGGAACTACATGCCCTACTCTGTGCGGGTTCTTTTACATCTCACAGGATTATGAACATTGAAGGGTTGTGAGACGGGACCTCCGGCTTATCGTCCTTATCCGAGAAGACTAGAGAGTCTAACCATTTGCAGATGTAATTACAAAGGCAGCACTTTCTCCTCAGTTATTTAAAGACCCTGAGTGTTGGTCCGGCCAGAGTTGAACTCACGACCTCCCGCGTGACAGCCCGGTGCTCAACCAACTGAGCCACTGGTGCGCGGTGAAGGGATAGTGAACGTTTATCCCAGTAAATTACATGCCAAGATGGATTATTTTTTCTAGAAAACAGACACTACTTATTGATTAAAATTTTACTATGATCATAATAATTTTGATGAAACTAATTAACCATATTATGAAAATAGAACTTTGCAATGCTCTTTGTTTCATCTGAATCAAGCGATTAACCGAAGTAAGTCACTAACACCTACTGTATGGACTTTGAAAATGTTTATATGTCTGAAAGGATTTTTCTCACAGATAATTATATGAGGGACAATGGTATCTTAGGAGTAAAGGATTAATACAGAATGAACTCACTTGAAGCAGAAATCAGCAGGATGTACGTAGTATCGGCAAAGGGAACCATCAATAGGAGGAGTGGCAGCAAACTTCATGTATGGGCACAAATTGTAACGACCTCCCTTGCAAAAGTTGCACATACGGCACCCATAACCAGGCTCAATAGCCACTCTGTCGCCTGAAAAGGGAACAGGAAACGAAAAGTTGGGTTGGGATTTTGGTCCTAATTGAAATCTCCACATGACTGTAGATGTTCCATTTAAATAATAATAATAATTATTATTATTGCTCTCCCTGTACACCGAACCCTTACATTGCATTAAAAAAATGAAATAATTGAAATGCAGGTTAACAGGGTTAATGACATTATAAAACCTTTTCCATTCATATTACCATAAAACCATATTTCCTAAATTAAGGATCCATCTCTGGAGATCTGTGATTTTAAAAGATGTATCTTGTCTAATAGCCAAACTTTCACAAGTCAAGTATCCTATAATTCAGTGAAGGACCATCCAAACAAATAATAATATCATTGTCAGGTCATTAGTATGACCCGTGCAGGGAGCATTGCAATTTTTTTCCATATATCCCTCAGTCGCCATTGTTGATTATATCTTTTCAATGTGGACAATGTTACCCAGCAGTAAAGGTTGCAAAAGTTCCTTGGTTAAAAATTGCTTGACTAAGTTAAGGTTTGTAATTATTTTCTATTTAAAGACAGAAGCAGAATAATCCAAAAATCATGTTATTTTGGGCAAACAAATGACACAAACATTAATATCATAACTTGTATCAGCAACATTCATTTTCTTATGACCATAAGGCTGCTGTTTAACTCTGAGCCAACTTTCGAGTGCTTACCAATTTTAAGGTGCGTAACCCCCTCACCCAATGCAGACACCACACCGCTTGATTCATGACCCAAAACCATGGGTGCTTTGAGGATAAAATCTCCAATTCTTCCTTTTTTCCAATAATGCACATCTGATCCACAGATTCCCACAGCATGCATGGTAATTTGAACCTCTGTGATCAGGCATAAACAAATGATTAAACACAGACCTAGAGCTACATTACACAGAAATAGTTTCATTTTATGGTGGATGCATTATAGATGGTGGTAAAACTTGGTTTGACCCTAAAGTGACGACAATAATTATTATTTCACAAGTGCGCATTGGACATGAGATGATAGATAGTCAATTATTTGGGGCTACATGCCTCGTTATAGCAATAATCATCTCATATTCAAAACGTGAGAGTGGAATATGTTCTTTTTCATGCCCACAAATTATGTGTAAATCTTAACCTACTTTATTTTGTAAAAACAAAAAAAACTGATGCATACAGTTACTGATATTTGTAGAGCACGGTATAATTAGCAACTATTCACCGAAGTGGATGTGGCTAGTGAATAATGTATATTATTAAAAACTGGATCATTGGATAATGCAATTCGAGAGTTTTGATTCGCTAAGCCATCATGGGTTATGAGCCATTATACCATGATCTACAAACACGGCAAGCATATGCATGATTTTTTGGGCCTTTTTATTTTTATTGTAGTCTAGTTTT
Source organism: Montipora capricornis (assembly GCF_036669925.1). NCBI lineage: Eukaryota > Metazoa > Cnidaria > Anthozoa > Scleractinia > Acroporidae > Montipora > Montipora capricornis. The sequence goes on from NC_090888.1 coordinate 64,371,141, forward strand.
CTAAGGAACCCATGACCCGGAGCCTACAGCTCCCATACTGGGCCTATGTAACGGCATTTTTACAGACCGATCTATTTTTAGACTATCTTTTCCGGAAAAAACAAAGGCAGTTCCGGTTCGGTGACCCTATGACGTCAGCTTAAGTTCTTGTAATTGGTCATCGGGCTCCTGTCGGAGTCTCATTCGCGGGAAATTCAATCTAAAAATAAATCGGTCTGTGAAAACGCTGTGACACAAACACAGTAGAGTTGTAGGCTCCGGTCATGGGTTCCTGGTTTTATATATTTTTGGGGCGTTTTTAATAAAACAATTATTCCACTCGCGCTTGTTGGATATGAGATGATTATAGCCAACTTGGCACTACACGCCTCGTTGGCTATCTATCATCTCATATCCAACAAGCACGAGTGGAATAATAATTATTGTTAAATGTAGCACAAAAAGATAATTTTCACTCATTTATTCCTGCAAAGATCACATTTCAGCGCAAATTCTGCACGAGTTGCTTGGAGGGGAATACCAAGGATATCCGGAGTTTGAGTAGCCAATCAGCTCACGCATTCAATGCTATCCACTGTTTAGTACATACTAACAACTCATATACCATAATGGCTAAGCCAATCAAAACTCTAGAATTGCATTAAATGTTACATGTAGATACCATATGTAATGGTGCCAGTATTTATTAATATAAAGAGAGAAATTATCAATCATTGCACTAATCTGGACAATTTAAGCAATTGTACATGTTATAGACACCTGGAAAATTCAGCTGGCTCCGACAGGATTCGAACCCGTGACCTCCATATGACCGATATCCAAATCAGCTTCATAGATTACTTGTTTCAGACGCAACAACCTCAAAATCTTTTAGAAACTTTAAACAGGAATCAACGAGTTTCATTCCCCAAATAAGTTTAGATGTATCATATATCTAAAGTGATAGTTTAGGCAAGTTCTCCTGATAAAAACGTAAATCATCGATAGATCCCACATTTACGTAAGCTTACGTATCGCATTCGAAGCAAAACTCTCTTTATAAAGAGGAGGAAGGATTACGTTTTTGCAAACGTTTGCCGTGCAGCACTTATATTTGAACAGACGTAACTGATTAGAGTGAATGTGAAGTGCTAGTTCCCACCCTGGTCAGAGTTTTTCTCTGTCCTTGTGTAGGCCCATTCCATTAGTAGGGCTAATGTTCATATGGTTCAAAGGGGTATATTAGAAAACTAGCACTTCACATTACACTCTAATCAGTCAAGTCTCTTAAAGAGAAATCGAGCACGAGAAAGGTTCCTTGACGTGTAAACATCACTCTTCAAAACAGCTACTAGATTCACCCACTGATGAAAAAGGACAAAAGTGGACGGACTACCTACCGCCCTTGCCAGGCTGTGGGATAGGGCGTTCTTCCTGCAACCGAAAAACTCAGCGTTTGCCTTCGATTCCCAAGATCAAATGAAACTCAAAAAATTGAAAATTCATATCTCACCAAGACAAGACTATCCACTTCGCGTAAAACAGCGGAGAGGTTGCTTTTCCACGCCATTTCGTCAGGTCAACGTGCGAAAAAAAAGCGTTCGCGTCCAGGGGCTGGCGTGACAGTGAAAAACCGGAAATGATTTGAGAAGATAATCAATGAAAAGATCACTTCCGGTTAAACTACAGCCTGCGAAGCCGTCAAAGGTATTTTTGCCGCGATTTGTGATTATGCAGGAAAGGAGATCTTAACAAGTGTTCTTGAAATCCAAAAAGAAAATTGGGGGTAAACACGCATTCTTCAAAGATAATTCATGAACAATATTTGTAAAAAGCTTTAAAATACAAAGCAATGATTATGTATGGCGTTCTTTCTCAAATTGAAGCTCAATTATCTCTAAAGAGTGCAATTGGTTACCCCCAATTATCTTGTTGGATACCAAGAGTACTTGCGAAGATCTACTTTCTCCGGATAATTTTAAACCGCGCAAAAATATCCCTGTATTAGTGAGCATCGGCGATAGGAAAACCCATTCTCGCACCCGATTCGCACAACCCCTATGGGTGATACCCGCTGAAAGTGCACCAAATTACGCGGGCATCACCCGCTATAGTACGTACTATAGTACAGGAAATATGATAATAATGGCGGCCTATCGAGCGAAGAGAAAATCGGAGAGTAAAGAATGAATGACATTTGCATTCTAATTCAAACACAGTGTATTACAGGATAACATAGGTAAATATAGACAGTCTATGTAGAATATGCACACATTCCAATGGGAAATTAATCTCCGACGAACAGTATATTTCCACAACATTTGACTTGAAATACATTTACTAAGTTAGCTATCAGAATTTGCTTAAATAAACATATTTTAACATATTGGAGGGAAGGATTTCCTAAAATGTTTCACGGAGCCCAGCTTGCAGCGTTTTAAGCTCACAGTTTCAGGTCAGAATTCGCTAATATATCAGGGTATTTAGCCCCAAGCCGAGTTACGACGAACAAATTTGTGCGAGAAATCGATAATTAAATTTCGCCAAATTATCATTATTTTCAGTTCTATTACTAAGGAATGAGAATAAAATTGAAATCAGAGCGTTTTCAGCGGTTCTCTGTTGTATTTCGGATCGTAAAAGCACAGTTATTAGTGATAGGTGCGAGAGTCGCGTACTATAGTACGTTATTCACCGGGCAGTTATATGACGGGCAAATTTGTGGGAGAAATCGAAAATATAATTTGCCCAAATAGGCATTCTTTTAAGTTCCCTTACTGAAGAATGAGCATAAAATTGAAATCAGAGCGTTTTTAGCGGTTTTCTGGCGTATTTCGGATCGCAAATGCACTTTTATTGCATCGCTATGGCTGGAGTCGCGTACTATAGTACGTTATTCACCTGGCAGTTATATGACGGGCAAATTTGTGGGAGAAATCGAAAATATAATTTGGTCAAATTGGCATTCTTTTAAGTTCCCTCACTGAGGAATGAGCATAAAATTGAAATCAGAATGTTTGTAGCGGTTTTCTGGCGTATTTCAGATCGTAAAAGCACATTTATTGGATCGCTATGGCTGGAGTCGCGTACTATAGTACGTTATTCACCGGGCAGTTATCTGACGGGCAAATTTGTGGGAGAAATCGAAAATATAATTTGGTCAAATTGGCATTCTTTTAAGTTCCCTTACTGAAGAATGAGCATAAAATTGAAATCAGAATAATTGTAGCGGTTTTCTGGCGTATTTCAGATCGTAAAAGCACATTTATTGGATCGCTATGGCTGGAGTCGCGTACTATAGAACGTTATTCACCAGGCAGTTATATGACGGGCAAATTTGTGGGAGAAATCGAAAATAGAATTTGCCCAAATTGGCATTCTTTTAAGTTCCCTTACTGAAGAATGAGCATAAAATTGAAATCAGAGCGTTTTTAGCGGTTTTCTGGCGAATTTCGGATTGTAAATGCACTTTTATTGGATCGCTATGGCTGGAGTCGCGTACTATAGTACGTTATTCACCGGGCAGTTTTATGACGGGCAAATTTGTGGGAGAAATCGAAAATATAATTTGGTCAAATTGGCATTCTTTTAAGTTCCCTTACTGAAGAATGAGCATAAAATTGAAATCAGAGCGTTTTTAGCGGTTTTCTGGCGTATTTCGGATCGTAAAAGCACATTTATTGGATCGCTATGGCTGGAGTCGCGTACTATAGTACGTTATTCACCGGGCAGTTATATGACGGGCAAATTTGTGGGAGAAATCGAAAATATAATTTGGTCAAATTGGCATTCTTTTAAGTTCACTTACTGAGGAATGAGCATAAAATTGAAATCAGAATGTTTGTAGCGGTTTTCTGGCGTATTTCAGATCGTAAAAGCACATTTATTGGATCGCTATGGCTGGAGTCGCGTACTATAGTACGTTATTCACCGGGCAGTTATATGACGGGCAAATTTGTGGGAGAAATCGAAAATAGAATTTGGTCAAATTGGCATTCTTTTAAGTTCCCTTACTGAAGAATGAGCATAAAATTGAAATCAGAATGTTTGTAGCGGTTTTCTGGCGTATTTCAGATCGTAAAAGCACATTTATTGGATCGCTATGGCTGGAGTCGCGTACTATAGTACGTTATTCACCGGGCAGTTATATGACGGGCAAATTTGTGGGAGAAATCGAAAATAGAATTTGGTCAAATTGGCATTTCTTTTAAAGTCCCTTACTGAAGAATGAGGATAAAATTGAAATCAGAATGTTTGTAGCGGTTTTCTGGCGTATTTCAGATCGTAAAAGCACATTTATTGGATCGCTATGGCTGGAGTCGCGTACTATAGTACGTTATTCACCGGGCAGTTATATGACGGGCAAATTTGTGGGAGAAATCGAAAATATAATTTGGTCAAATTGGCATTCTTTTAAGTTCCCTTACTGAGGAATGAGCATAAAATTGAAATCAGAATGTTTGTAGCGGTTTTCTGGCGTATTTCAGATCGTAAAAGCACATTCATTGGATCGCTATGGCTGGAGTCGCGTACTATAGTACGTTATTCACCGGGCAGTTATATGACGGGCAAATTTGTGGGAGAAATCGAAAATAGAATTTGCCCAAATTGGCATTCTTTTAAGTTCCCTTACTGAAGAATGAGCATAAAATTGAAATCAGAATAATTGTAGCGGTTTTCTGGCGTATTTCAGATCGTAAAAGCACATTTATTGGATCGCTATGGCTGGAGTCGCGTACTATAGAACGTTATTCACCAGGCAGTTATATGACGGGCAAATTTGTGGGAGAAATCGAAAATAGAATTTCCCAAATTGGCATTCTTTTAAGTTCCCTTACTGAAGAATGAGCATAAAATTGAAATCAGAGCGTTTTTAGCGGTTTTCTGGCGAATTTCGGATTGTAAATGCACTTTTATTGGATCGCTATGGCTGGAGTCGCGTACTATAGTACGTTATTCACCGGGCAATATGACGGGCAAATTTGTGGGAGAAATCGAAAATATAATTTGGTCAAATTGGCATTCTTTTAAGTTCCCTTACTGAAGAATGAGCATAAAATTGAAATCAGAGCGTTTTTAGCGGTTTTCTGGCGTATTTCGGATCGTAAAAGCACATTTATTGGATCGCTATGGCTGGAGTCGCGTACTATAGTACGTTATTCACCGGGCAGTTATATGACGGGCAAATTTGTGGGAGAAATCGAAAATATAATTTGGTCAAATTGGCATTCTTTTAAGTTCCCTTACTGAGGAATGAGCATAAAATTGAAATCAGAATGTTTGTAGCGGTTTTCTGGCGTATTTCAGATCGTAAAAGCACATTTATTGGATCGCTATGGCTGGAGTCGCGTACTATAGTACGTTATTCACCGGGCAGTTATATGACGGGCAAATTTGTGGGAGAAATCGAAAATAGAATTTGGTCAAATTGGCATTCTTTTAAGTTCCCTTACTGAAGAATGAGCATAAAATTGAAATCAGAATGTTTGTAGCGGTTTTCTGGCGTATTTCAGATCGTAAAAGCACATTTATTGGATCGCTATGGCTGGAGTCGCGTACTATAGTACGTTATTCACCGGGCAGTTATATGACGGGCAAATTTGTGGGAGAAATCGAAAATAGAATTTGGTCAAATTGGCATTTCTTTTAAAGTCCCTTACTGAAGAATGAGGATAAAATTGAAATCAGAATGTTTGTAGCGGTTTTCTGGCGTATTTCAGATCGTAAAAGCACATTTATTGGATCGCTATGGCTGGAGTCGCGTACTATAGTACGTTATTCACCGGGCAGTTATATGACGGGCAAATTTGTGGGAGAAATCGAAAATAGAATTTGGTCAAATTGGCATTCTTTTAAGTTCCCTTACTGAAGAATGAGCATAAAATTGAAATCAGAATGTTTGTAGCGGTTTTCTGGCGTATTTCAGATCGTAAAAGCACATTTATTGGATCGCTATGGCTGGAGTCGCGTACTATAGTACGTTATTCACCGGGCAGTTATATGACGGGCAAATTTGTGGGAGAAATCGAAAATAGAATTTCCCAAATTGGCATTCTTTTAAGTTCCCTTACTGAAGAATGAGCATAAAATTGAAATCAGAGCGTTTTTAGCGGTTTTCTGGCGAATTTCGGATTGTAAATGCACTTTTATTGGATCGCTATGGCTGGAGTCGCGTACTATAGTACGTTATTCACCGGGCAGTTTTATGACGGGCAAATTTGTGGGAGAAATCGAAAATATAATTTGGTCAAATTGGCATTCTTTTAAGTTCCCTTACTGAAGAATGAGCATAAAATTGAAATCAGAGCGTTTTTAGCGGTTTTCTGGCGTATTTCGGATCGTAAAAGCACATTTATTGGATCGCTATGGCTGGAGTCGCGTACTATAGTACGTTATTCACCGGGCAGTTATATGACGGGCAAATTTGTGGGAGAAATCGAAAATAGATGGGCCCCGTAAGCCCGTGAAGTTGTTGCAGAATCGGATGGCGAATCTGCTGGTGGTATTGGTTAGTCTCTAGCACGCCCAGGGAAGGCTCTGCTCTATAAGTGAAAAAAGTTGTTTTGGGGCCATAACTCCCCCCGGTTTTGACCGTTTCTCCCCATTTTCCGTCAGCTTCACCTCCTAGGCCAAGCGCAGGTGTGTGCCAAATTTCAGCTCCGTAGCTCTTATCCGACCCTCAAAATTGGTCACCACTGCTCTGGTCCAGTTCTGAAGAGCCTCAAGCCCTGTTTAGGTGTGAAACTACTACTGGATCTTCACGGCCAGATCGCGTCCAAAACGTATCTCCAGTTCTATTGTAGATATCCCGTCGTGCCATACCTCGTTGGAATCGTCTCGATGAGATCTATCACGTGAAGGAGTTTGGGTGTCCTGTGTCAACTTGGTTTCCCTGTGGACGGTTTTTTGTCGATAACATTCCTGCGTTTTATTCCCTTGGGACCGCACTGCCCATGCGCCTAGGTCACGTGGCCCAACAACTTTTCGCCCTAGTTTCGACCCGGGGCGAATCGACCCACGGACGCCAGAGGCCCGACAATACCCCCATTTCCACACCAAAGTGGCCCCCCGGACTCGACTCGGTGCCCATCGGACGCGCCCCCCCGACACCTCTCTGGCGCTGCACTCGGATTGGCCCAATTCCAAATCCCAGGGGACTTGTTCCCAAAAAACCTTTTTTGGGTTTTTTTGGCCATAACTCTGCCAGGTTTTGAGCTGGGTTCCCCTAACCCCCAGAAGTCGTTGCATAATCGAATGCCGCATCCGGTGATACCCTTGGTTTTGTTCTAGCACGCCCAGGGAAGGCTCTCCATAAGTGAGAAAAACAGGTTTCTTGAGGATATCTCCCCCCGGTTTTGAGCTGGGCCCCCCTAACCCCCAGAAGTCGTTGCAGAATCGGATGGCGCATCCCATGATACCATTGGTTACTCTCTAGCACGCCCAGGGAAGGCCCTGCATAAGAGAGAAAAGCATGTTTTTTGAGGATATCTCCCCCCAGTTTTGAGCTGGACCCTCCTAACCCCCAGAAGTTGTTGCAGAATTGGATGGCACATCCTGTGCTACTATTGGTTACTCTCTAGCACCTCAGGGAAAGGCCCTGCATAAATGAAAAAAACAGGTTTTTCGAGGATATCCTCCCCCGGTTTTGACTATGGGCCCCCTAACCCCGAAAAGGTGTTGCAGAACTTGATTGCGCATCTGATGATACCATTGGTTTCTCTCTAGCACGCCCAGGGAAGGCCCTGCATAAGTGAGAAAAACAGGTTTCTGGGCGATCTCCCCCCGGTTTTGACTATGGGTCCCCTAACCCCAAAAAGGTGTTGCAAAACTTGATTGCGCATCTGGTGATGCCATTGGTTAGTCTCTAGCACGCCCAGGGAAGGCCCTGCATAAGTGAGAAAGACATGTTTTTTGGCCATAATTCCCCCTGGTTTTGAGTATGGTCCCCTAACCCCCAAAAGGTGTTGCAAAATCAGATTGCGGTTCCCGTGATACCACTGGTTACTCTATAGCACCTCAGGGGAAGGCTCCACCCTCTGAGAAGAAAACGGAGCGCATATTAGAATTCTAAAACCGACAGCTGTTGTGGGTAGGCCTGAAAAGGTATTAAGTATACTTGTGGGTGGTAATTTTTAACCAATCTCTACAAACACTGACTACAATTATGTGAAATATACAAGTGCTGGTGGACAAACAAAAGAAGTTAATCAGAGGTCTGCTGTTTGACTTTGCAAATTTATTATTTATTTACTAAATACAATTACACACATGATTAAAATAAAATGAATAAAATACAGAGATGAACAGTGATATCTGAGTAATTAGGTCAGTATGTACAGAATACAGAGATTCCTTATTAAAAGTACAGTGCCTAAAAGGAAATATATATGTATATATATATGCAAAAAACAAAAAACAAAAAAATATTATTAGTCAAGAATAACAATAATTATCATCTAAAAAGGGGGCATCTAAAGTCAAATCATATCAACTCCAAATAATCAAAGAACTATAAATATCTCTCCTTATTTGAATTGAAGTTATTAATATAAACTCATTTACTTTCCTACAAAACAATGGTAAGTGCTGACCTGTCCTAATAGCTAGCAAAAATAGGGCTCGCAGTGGTAGAATCGTACTGAAACTACCATGAGAGTTTTTTTTTTCTTTTGTGAGTTGCAGTGATGCATCACATGCACAAACAGGTTTATGGATAAATAATGATCAATAAAGTTTTCTATTATCATGTAACTGTAGGATACATTCAAGAATAATATATGTATATAATTATATGCATAAACAACTATGAAGTTACATTGTCCTATCATAGTGATTTATTTGGGTAATTTGCCCTCAAATTACAGAATACACCAATGCAACCTCATACAATTAACTTACATAAAGAAAATAATTATTACTTTTGCATGGTTTTCTGAAATTCCAAAATTTGTAAAATTATTTGTAATGTTATTAAGGCACTTCCATATCGGAAAGAAAGCTTCTTTTTTTACCCTTACAACTTTGTACAACATTTTGCAGCTATTCATTAAGTGGTAAGGTGTGACATCATTAATTTGCCCAATATTCTGTATTAGCATATACTAAAACTGCCACGTCCACTTTGGCTTGTTAATTAGTATATAACACGAAACTGAATAGTGATCTCCAGTTGTGCTGATTGCCTAACTTGGAGATGATAAGCCAAGTGTTTCAAATGAAAGCATAAAATAATGGTAAAGAAATTTAAATTAACCCAAATACTTAAGGGTATATTTTGTATGACATAATGATAGTTTTCTTATTGCATGATACACATCTCAGTTTATAATAATGTCAGCAGTTCTCATTTATAAATTATCGTTACAAAATATTAAACTTCAACACCATCAAAGCAAGCACTTTGATCAGATAGGTTTCCTGGTCATGCCTGCATTGATTTCTTGAAAAGCTACACCACGTAAATTTAAGAACATCTTAAGAACATTTTCAGCGTCACAACGCAAAAATTTATAAGAACGTTCAGCCTCAGCTCTAAAATTAGACGTTCTTTCTTTAATTTTGTACTCATATTTTTTCTGGTTGGTTTAATGCATCACACAATGATTATCATGCTCCTGTTTGTTTTCTTGTACTCCAATAATTGGAGTTGAATACATTTGCCCAATGTTCTGTATTAGCATATATTAAAACAGTGGATAGCATTGAAGGCATGCTCTGATTGGTTACTCAAACAAAGAATAGGTTTTGCTAGTCATCTCTGAGCAACTGGCCCAGGATTTGCCCCCAAAAAGATTGTTATTGTTGCAGGAATAAATTATAATAAATTATTAGTTAAAATAATCTTTTCGTGTTATATTATCTCACTGTTTTAGTATAAAGTAATTTAACAACTATTCACCGGTAGAGTTGGTGGTTAGTGGTTCATATTTAGCAGCAAGGTAATATCCACCACTAGCCACCTCTGATTCGGCTTGTTAATTAGTATATATACCACAAAAGTGAATAGTGCTCTCCACAAGCGCTGATTGCCTAACTCGGAGGTGACTAGCCAAGTCCTATTTAACCCTGAGTAGCTGAAGTGAAAACAAATGGATTCTGGCACGCAAGATTTAAAATTTCCAACCACATAATTTACAAAAACAATGGAGTTTTTTGGTACACTTTTTGTTCAGCTGGTGTGGTTATCACTACAACAATTATTCACCTCAGTGTCAGTGAATAATTGTTAATTATTTAACAATTATTCGCCTCAGGCTCAGTGATTATCGGTATAAATACACAGGCGATTATTTCAAAAAAGAGAAAAAAAAACATTTCAATGTGAAATCATCTTCACTTACAGTGGCAAAACGACTACTGGCAGCGATTTTGTCCGTCGAGGTGATCCGAGATAGCGAGCCAATGAGAGCGCACGATTTTGTATAATCACCTGTGTATTTATACTAAGGTATAATAATTATTGACCTCAATATTACTGCAAGAATGACGTACATGTAGATGGTGCCATCAGTCAATCAATCTGGATCAAAAGGAACAATGCATACCGATATTATTGTGAACCATATAAAGCCTTGATAAAAGTTATGAGTACCACTTTTGACACGAAAATATGTTAACTTTACTATGCGTCGACATGACGCAAGATTCGCAAAATAGCATTTTCCCTGAAGTTGATCGGTTTCACAAAAATGACACCCATTGCTTGGACAAAACGAACCCTCGTTCCAGCTCGAACGTTGGCATAACTTCAACTCCTTGCAGCCTCTGCATCTTCAGAATGTTCACTTGTAACTATGTGAGCATCTCTACGACCCTTGTGTTTATTTTCATCGAATTCATCGATCGTTGTTTGGCTGCAGCAAATCTCTCTTGCTTGAAGAAGTGTTCTCATCGTGATGATGCCTCACTTGAACCTCTTTTTTAATTAAATCGTTTTACGGTTTATTACGCCTGCAACAAAATTAACTTCGTACTATAATAATTTACAAGGCAGTAGACAGAGTTGAGTTAAAAGGCCGAGATCGACTGTCTCAGCACGAAAGAAAATATTAGAGCAAAACTAAACACTTACCGTCCATTAGCTCAGCTTTAGAAATAAGAAAACAAAAATTCCCCTTGCACCATTCGACGATGGATTACGGAGGAATTGCATGCAGTTGATATATTAAAAGCGAATAATGAGGAAATCGTGCTATCAAGCCGAAATAGTACGTACTGTGTACATACTGTAGTGCGCACCATACAATACTAAGCACTATAAGCAGCGTACTATAGTACGTACTACAACGGGTGATGCCCGGTAATTTGTGTATCATTTTGACGGGTGATGCCCGGCACTCTCCGTGCGAATCGGGTGATTCTCGTACCCAGAGCTGCGATCCTCTTGGCCAGCGCCACGGATCGAGAGCTCTGGCCTGGCGTGCGTTTCTCAAAAGACCCGAAAACTTTTCGGGCCCGTAAAGTTTTCGGGGAGTTTTTCGGGCGTGATTTTCGGGTTGCGAAAAGTGTTTCTCAAAACACCCGAACGTAGCCCGATATTTTCGGGTAGGTTTTTTCGGGAATGACCTTCTGCGTCTGCGTGGACAGGTGGTTCGAGAATCAAGATCGATTTGTTGGAGGGGCAAGTGGAACAGTGGCATTGATGCCCTCTTTCCATTGTTTTTTATTGTTCACCTGTTAAATAACTCTAGTTTGTGGTTAGTTTATACAATACTGGAAATTCCATAATACAAGCTTGTCTTGAGTGTGACGGCAATCTTGAAATCGAAGTATCTTGTAACGTTGACCAGCCGTTGATACATGGTTTGAGCACATTTTTCTTGTCTTTCGAGAATTTATCTATATCACTTGCATTTGCTATTCAAACCTGATAATGTACGTCAAAAAGCACCAAGTCGTACGTTTGCGATGAGGTTTCTGTAACCTTAAAACATATATAAATGTTTAGTTTTTTTCAACGAAAGGTTGCAGTGAGTGCGGGCAGGTAAGGTATCGAAGCGGACAGGTAGGCTAGTTAGATCTTGTTTTGTCACTTTCGTTTGTGGTCATGTTTCTTCTTTCTTTTTGTAAAAAATTACTGCTAAGTCATTGTTGACTTTAACATGGAGTGCTAATCAAGAAAAATGAAAGTGGATTAACTTAAGCTTAAGCTTACAGTGAATGAAATAGAGGCCTTTGCAGTCTCCCAACATGGATTGATTTTAACTGTGGAGTAGGCTGCTGTGCTACAAGTAAGTTCTCTGTCTATATTTTTAAATAAAGATGTTTACCTTGCTATTAAATTGTTGACGAGAGAGTTTATTAACGCAATGAAAATCATTTTCTTTCTTTATTGGTTTGCCTTTCTTGTTCAATTGGTTTGGTGGCTCTGAATTTGGCGGGAATTTATGCGGAAGCCGCGTCACCGTTTGTTCCGGCTGAATTGTTACGTTGGTATGCTGTATTTTGGTACAAGTAAATTAATTTAAATCAATCTTATTTCCTGTGATAATTATCTTGAGGTATGCTGGAGTGAATTATATTACATTTTGAAACGTTTGTTAGTGCAATTCATGACAAGTACTTTGGAGCATTGGTATAATAGCACGTTAGTAAACAATGATTTAATTAAGATAAGCATCAAAGATTACGTTATAGCCTTTGTTGGCCTTTGAGAAGTAGTAAGAATGGAGAAGATTATCATGCCAGTAATAGTTATCCTTCTTCCGGACTTGAAATCAGTGCTAGCAAAGTGTCTCTCAAATTCAGCTCTTGAGCAGCTAAGGCATTCATCACATTAGAAATGCTATCCTACTGTGTCTTTCTTTAATTCTGCTTCATTGTAGTAAAGGATGTCTGAGACCAAGAAAAAAAGTGCCAGATTTACGGAAGACATGAACAGAGCCCTCATTGATGGCTATACGAGAAGACAAGTCAGTGGATAAATTTATCTCTTTACATTATACTGAAAAAAACCATGTTTTACTTGCTTTTTTTTCTTTAA
>NC_090888.1:64399101-64409101 GCF_036669925.1 Montipora capricornis
TGGGCGAGATTTTGTATACTTGTGTATGAATTCTCAATGCTATTTCCCAGCTTCTTGAGACCTTTTTCTGTAAGATCATGAATCAAGAAGGACTGCAGTTCAGGACTTGTAACACCACGAGTGAGCAAGGTTAGGAATTCGCTGCTAACACTTGATCCTGCGGTCACTCGTTCTGCAGCAAACTCTGTCAACTTGGTTCCCATTTCAAGAAGAATGTCTTCCCAAGCGTCTGACATGGCCTGCAATGTATTATCAAAATATTCCATTAAACTGGTGACTTCAGCGACTTTCTTCGAAATAACTCCAAGTTCACGTTGCCTTGAGGATACAAGACCTGTCTCGTACAACATGAGATAAACTGGCTGTAGGTCTGAACTGTTGACAACTGTCTTGACAACTACTGAAAGTGCCTTCAAATCATTTGAGACTGTGGCACTTATTACTTGACAATCAGAGTGTTTCTGCTTTTGAAAGGAATCAGAAGTATTCACTACAGCGCACAAGAAAATGCCATAAAGAAACAAATATATTTTTCCACAGATGTCACCAACAATCAACACGTTCAACTCTTTCGACAAAGACTTGAACTTCTTTGGGTCATCTGATTCTTCCTGTGAAGCTTCCTTTGAGAATAATGCACCGGTGGATTTGGGGAGGTGGGAAAGAGAGGGGAGATATAGATTTGACTTTTCAAAGAAAATCCTTGTATCCTTAAGTTCCGCTGCATCGTTACTTTGCTGCTCAGTCCAATCCAAGGAAGCAGGAACCGTTTGCACTTGTGCTTGATGAACGCATTCAGCATTTTCAATGTCTATCAGTTTGATTTTACCATCGTTAAACGCGATAGCCAAGATCTTGCCATCCGGTCTCCAGGAGACAAGAAGGGCACGACTGGTTTCTGAGACAGAAATCGACCACACTCGCTTCCACGATAGTCTCTGCAGCCACACCTCTCCATCGGCAGTGACAAGAGCAAGTAAATCCATTTTTGGCGACCATTTCTGATTAATAATCTCTGCCGAACAGGGCTTATCTTCGAGTTGTCTAAATGAACCACACGATCCCGCCATTTTAGAAATTCGAATCAATTTATTACCGCTGACCGAGATCTTATTCACTGCCGTGGTCACTGCCGTGTCATACTCGTATTGTCTTCGTTTGATCTTCGGATTTCCTCGGTACTGCATTTGTTACTCTCGTATAGTTTGTGCGGGAGCGAGGCCTGCACGAAAACGAGTCACTCTTCTTCTCTCTCACGGTGTTCTTGGGAACGAAGAACGCTGTAACCTTGGAAAATCTAATGGTAGATCCTTTGTGGAACGATGTGGGTATTGTTGTGTCTACTTCATAAAGACATAATAATGTAGCTGTGGGTTCTTTTTGGGTAATGGATCCTCCTCGACCGCCGAAATCGCGCAAAGCTGAGAAAGGTTCTAGCCGTCCCTTTTACGAGACAGAAGGTCCGACAAGCGCAAACATCGTTTCAGAAGCCAGATCTTCTATCCGTCCTGTGAACACAAAAAGGCCTTTTACTCCAGTTGAATCCAACAGAACTCTATTTGGAGGGTCGTGCTCAAGACCATACGAAGGTAGACCGCCATCTGCGTTCAGGTAAAGTTTACACTTATCAATCATTTGACAGGCCACCAAATTAAGATAACTTAAGGCGGTTATTTACTTAATTCTGTTGTTGGTTTAATTAAGCTTAAGTGTTTTATCGATTGTGTTGCCGCCTCAGCTGTCCAAATTGCCATGCTTTGCTGTGGGACATATCGATGCCCTATGTCGGTCTGGTTAATTAAAAAAACTCTCAGTACACTTTCATACATAATTAAGCTTACAGCTGTAGCTAATATGATGGTTACATTATGATAATGGTAATAGTAATACAGCTTTATTTAATTTTTATAAGTAACACTGAATAGCGTGGGTGACAAAGCTCAAATTACGATTTTCTATGTGAAAGATGACTGTAGGCCATCACACATCAAAAAGGTCAATCAACAATTAAACTGAACAAACTAATCTAACTCATACAATTTTTATTATAAACCAACAGTTCTGGTCAGTGTAATCTACAAATGACTAATTAATTCAGGTTAATTGTTTTTAATATTTCATTTTTATCAGCTTAGGTAGCTATCAGTCTGAGGGAGAATCGTCACGCCCTGCATCAGGAAGAAGGCTAACACCCATTGAAAATGCTCCTCAGATTCCAGGCATTGAGCCTGTTTTACCTGTACCGCCATCTGGTGTGGTAAGCATGCAGTAAAAATATTGTTTGGGTGTTTTTAAGGCTGTGATGGTGGTTGCTATGAGGCTAGCTATCATCAAGTTAGTGAATCATAACTTTTATCATAATGATAATAATATATACTACATGTACCTAGCAATGTATTATTATTATTAAGAACTGAGTGTTCCTCACACTCAACTGGACAATTTAAGCAATTGTCACTTTATAGACACCTTGAAAATTCATGCAGCCTTCAACAGGATTTGAACCAATGACCTATTTGACGTGGGTGAGCACTGTGCTCTACCAACTGAGCTATGAAGCCACTTGAATTTTTCAGGTGTCTATAAAGTGACAATAAACTGCTTTCATGTAATTTGTCCAGTCAAGTGCGAGAATCACTCAGTTCTTTCATCTAAAACCTGCACTTCAAGCATACATTTCTTTTGTTAATATATATTATTATCATTCAATGTATTTTGTCCTTCCTTTTCATTGGCCAAGAGCCCACAAATAAGTGTTTTGCTGCAAATAATATTCTGCTCATGTGCAGTTGACATCACTCTCTTGTGAGAAAATGGCAGATCGCTTCCCCGAGCTGTCAGAGAATGATTCGACATCTTTAGTTGATCAAAAGAACAGTGAGAATAAGGTCAACAGTGAGAATAAGGTCAATAATTGTTAATTTTTATTATTATTATTATTATTATTATTATTATTGTTGTTATGATCATCATTCAGTAGAATCCTTAAAGTCTTGTTCTTTTTACTTATGGTGCCGAGTTCAATCCATGAGCTTTATAGGGTAGTCATAAGTCTTCTGGATTACTTGATGGATAGAGTCCTCCTAAGTATGTGAGCAGTTCCAAGGCGTACAATCTTCTGTAGCTCTGTTATTCTGATATTGCCTGGGATCTTGCCGATGTAGTTTTCTGTTCCCTTCTTGATAAGCCCGAGAGCACCAATGATCACTGGAGCAGTTGCTGTTTTCATTCCTCAATTTCTATCAAGATCTTTATACTTTGAGAGCTTTTCTACTGTTTTTAAAGAGGTGTTCCTTTCTGTAGGGATAGACATATCAATGAACGGGCAGCTCCTATGTTTCCTATCTTTCACCACTATGTCTGGTCTGTTTGCTTTTATCTCCTTGTCAGTTTGGATTGACTTGTCCAAGAATGTAGTTACTCCTTGGTTTTCTGTCACTGTAGCTGGTTCGTGTTCATGGTACATGTAGTTATCTTGCACTTTGATGTCATAGTGCTTGCATAATATTGTCCAGTGGAGATATGCTACAGCTTATCATCATCATCATCATCATCATCATCATCATCATCAATTCATCATTGTGAACTGGATGATCTTTTTTCCGGTTTGCTTCCTAAGGGAGCGGGTCATAGCCCATGACCAAAGGTCCCTTAGAGTTTTCTTCTTTCTCTAGATCTTCAACACCCTCCTCAAAATCCTCGCCATTCCCAGTATTATTATTATTATTATTATTATTAGTAGTAGTAGTAGTAGTAGTAGTATTATTATTATTATTATTATTATTATTATTATTATTATTATTATTGGTAATCAAGTTAAATTAATTTGCATCAACTAAAGAGGACAGAAAAATCTGATGAATCATCCAATTTGGTTTTCATGTAATGTATGATGGCAGCCATAATGGCAGGCTGTTCCAATAATAGTTTTTATGGAGGACAGTTTCAGAATCACTATCAGTACTTAGCTGCGAACAACCTGATAACCAAATAAACCCCAAGTAGAGCCTTAGCTAATACAAGACTTGTACTCTTCAAGACTACCTTTTTTTCCATTAATTAGAATAATAACTGGGCTCTTAGAATGCATTACTGGGGTTGTAGGTGGACACATAGTGACATTTTTTGTTTACAAAAATGTATTTTTTTTGCTGTTGCTGACTCCTCAGGTCCCTGGAAAAAGCCGTAGGCCTTTACGGACATCGCCCTCTTCTGGTTCTTATGAGGAGTTGAATGCAGATCAACTCAATCAAAAGCTTCATGATGTTGCCATTAATCAAGGTGAGAAAGATGGTCAAACTGATCTTTGTCCCTCTCCTCCTAAAAGAGGATCACCATCCAAGACTCTGGCGAATCCTTTGCGGCGGAATTCTGCAGAGGCAATTCCAGCACCCCCTACTGTTCCTAGGGACAATGCTGGAGCAAGGAGAGTAAGAAGTGGGCCTAAGGAACGAAGTCAACCGGTCAATGCCCTTCATCGTGTCAAGAGCAGCCCTCTTGAGCATGGCAATCAAAACAGTGACCGGGGATCAACAACTGCAGAAAGGTCCAAAAAAGCTGGTGACAGGGCTGGGAGTGGCGATAAACGGAAGAAGAGAGAGGAAGAAAAACTGAAGGATGAGCTCGTTATTTACTATGAAGACAATGTGAAACCTTTGTTGTCTCAAATGGAGCAGAGATTTGCAGAGAAAAATGTTACAGAGCTCTGTCATGATTGTTTAAAACTATGGAGTGTGCTGGAAAAGAAAGGGCTCATTGGAAAGGCTAGTGGGAGCTTTTCTGCACGAAGGAGAGGGGAGATCTTAAGGACAGTTTTTAGGTTTTTGGATCTTAGTGAACCAAGGTTGCTTCTCAGACTTGGCAGATTGATTCTTTCAGTAAGTATATGATACAAAAATGATGATGATGATATTGTTGTGTTATTGATTATGATGATGATTAGAGGTACAATGATTTTGATGAGCATCATGAAGTGCCTGGGAATACTGCTAATAATAATAATGAACGAAGTGATACATATGTATGAAATGAATCATATATTGAACTTCGGATATGAAATCAAGTGAACCTATGATCCTTGCAGCTCCCAACATCAATGGCTTGATTCATAGCTCAATTGTTTAGAGCGCCGCACCGGCATCACAAGGTCACAGGTTAAAATCACATTCAAGTCTTGAATTTTTCAGGCTTCTCTACACAGTCAATTGAGAAAATTGGGTTCATAACTGCGAGGATCATAGCTTCACTTAATAATAATAATAATAATAATAATAATAATAATAATAGTAATAATAATAATAATAATACATGGCGGCAAGTATGGCGGACGTATGTTTTTAGTCTAAGCTAAAAGATTCGTCAGTTGAAAGCGAGCCAAGTCTAGAGCATCAGAGCGCTTACAGAAAGTATATAGTATGCTTAGCTGCTTGTTTGACTAGTTGTTCAAACGAGTTGGTGTCTCTGGACGGGAAAATAACTTTGAACAAATTCTTCAAAAAAAACAGTTTCATAATTGTAAGTCGAATCAATGGCGAGCGGTTCACAGACTGGAAGAAAAAACGGGAGAATGAAATGGACGGAGGAGATGACAAGTGTCTTGTTGGAGTGCAAGAGGAAAGCTGTTGAGCTCACTAGTTCTGATAACCCTCCGCTTACAGTGAGGAACTGGTGAACACCATCCGAAGTCTTGTAGGAGTTAAAAGGGGCAAAGAAGTATTGTTGAAAATGCAGAAGGTCGTTTTGTCTGAAAGTCTGCACATTGTGAGATCTTTCAAAGTGTTAACATAAGCAGATACTAACTCCGGTCAGAGACAACAGAACAATTATTTAGGATCGTCTTAGATGCTTTAATATTATTGTTTTAATAGGTCTGAAGAGATTCATTTCACATTTCTACCTTTTTAAGAATCGAAGTTAACCTTTTAATTCGCTTATATAGAGATCGATATATGTAGATACGAACTTTTTAGATATATTCAGGTTATTTTTACAGCCTTTAGGTTACGCAATTGCGCCCTATTGAGCTAAGTGCTAAGCTAGCATACGAACGTTTATACTGCATAATAATAATAATAATAATATTATTATTATTATTATTATTATTAATTAACATTATTATTGTTAATATCTCAAAAATGTCCCCTAACCTCAACTCCGTGAGTAAAAATAAGCAGCAGCATTAATTTATCCTAACCTGAAAATAACACTAACCCTAGCTTACCTTCTTGTTGGACATACCTGTAAGTAATTTTAAAAAATACTTTTAATTAATACTTAGATTAAACAGGACAGTTCGTAATGGATCTCAAAATTGTGCATGCATGTAATTGTGAAAAGATAGAAGACTCCAACAAACTGAATTCACTCTTCACTCCTCTATGATATCCTATGCTTTTTCCTCTCTACATTGGAAAAGGTAATAATACAATATCTATCTCTATGTCAGAATTTTCAACAAGAATGGATTGTGTCATTAAATTAACACATGCCTCTACAGTGTGATGTTTTAAAACCACTAACATATCATTGCATCCCTGGTAGGACTGTACAGTATGGTGACATTTCCTTTGGATTTTATAGAATCGTAATTTAAGAACATAAATCGACCCATTGACCCCTCAGGAACCCTAGGATGCTCCCAGTTGACAAGTAAAATCGTCAGGCATTAGACAGTAAAAATTAATCTGTTAAGTCCCTGCGACTCCCAGGAGTCATGGGCTTAACAAGAGAAGACCCGCTCCTGCTGTGGTCCTTTTGTGGCTGAACACCCTAACAGGTTTCAAATCCACTTTTTTAACCCCTAAAATGTACGCCACCCCCCCCCCCCCTGCCCTTCTTATATGGGAGTCCCCCCCCCCCCTGGGGAGAAGACAATCTAATTAGGACTATGTTGTCTAACTGGGTTGTAAGTTTATTATGTCTTTGAGATGTGATCCTCACCATTTTGTTCTTCTTCTACAGATGAAAGTAACTGGAAATAATTTAACAAACATTTGCATGGTTGTGTACAGAGTGGCCAAAACAGAGGAAAATGATCAGCTGTTCCTGGAGGAGAACATACTTGGTAAGACAGTGTCTTTTTAATGTTTGTATTTTCATATTAATCTTACAAGTGCTCTCTTTGATGAATGAATTCTCTTTTCTGGCCTTAAGTACTGTACTATGTACGTGTATGGCAATCTGTCTATGTCCACATGCTTACTGGGTATGGTGTAGGTATCTTATAAAATTCCCAGTCACCTTCAGTGAAGCTGTTACGAAGATCCAACTTGTATTTAAAATGAGTATAGGGCAACAACCTTCCTGTAGTTGGCAGGCAATGGGTAGAAGGACAATAATAATACTATAATTATTTAAAAATCAGATTAAGATTTGAACCTACACAACCTCCATAACACTGATCGGATGCTTCAGCCATTGAGCTACAAGAAAGTCATGGGGAGCCACAATCCTGGACAAAGTTTAGCCCTTAAATACCCCTTCCCCTTCCCCACCCAAAGCAGTGTTGTTTGTGGAGAAGCGCAAATAACTGAGATATCGCACAACATAATTTGTTTGTGTGGGAAAGGGGCGTTCTTAACTGGAAGATTTATTTCATTGAAATAAATTCTTTAGACAGGGAAAAATAAATAAAAAGTGTCTCACCAATTCTGTCCAGGATTGTAGGTTGTTGTTTATCTGCTGGTGTGTGGGCTTTACAATGTCATGTGCCTCAAATTCAAATGCAACTATTTAGTGTTTTAATAGTCTACAAAGTGTAATGTCCCCATGAAAAAGATGATGAGCTAATTTCCTGGCAACAGGCTTGCAAAAGGACAACTAAATAATCAGAGGGTTAGGGTTTTCAGTTCTCTTTTTGCCTGTTGCCAGGCAACTACATGTAGCCTATCATTTTTCTCATGGGTGCATTGCATACATACATATTATACTTAATTATTATACTTAATTGGCCAATCCCCCTAGGAGCTTTTCAGGGCAAATGATTGCAATCATGACAGAACAGAACATTCAACAACAACTGTTAAGAATCCCAATTGGCCGGAGGCAAGCTAGTTGGCTATGACTTTTTGTTGTAGTTCAGTTTTGACTGTGGGTACAACTCCTTTAAATGTTGAACTGGTACAAAATATCAACTGTCAAAAAATTGGATTTTCCTTTTTTGGGGTGTTACCGTGTAGTTAAAAAACAGGGGCTTGTTTTTTTTTTGGGCGGTCTATAAAAAAAGAGTGCGATATTCCTTTCTTCCATTCTACGTCTCCTACCCCTCCCTGATCTTCCCCATTACCTCTATCCTACCCCATCCCTCTTGGTCCAAAGTTTAATTTCTTCACATATAGACACCAGAGCCACTTGTGGTCACTAAATATATCAGTGATAAATTGGCAGACTCGCGCAAATGCAAAAGCGTAAATTAAATAGATATCTATAGAGAAATAGAGGAATTGAAAAGACTCGCAAAGAAAGAAAAAACAGAGATGCAACTCCGCCTTTTAAGAAAGGGGGATCGATCTGAGCCAAAACGAGTAACAAAATGGGAACATAAGATGATAACTCAAAAGACATTGGCTTACAGCAATGGCAAACTCTTCACAGGAAACAACAAGAAAGTAGTCTCAAAACAGGAACTGTTTCAAATCTTGTCCCACACACACAGTCAAATTTCTCACAGAGGACAACAGACTAATTCTCGTTTGCTTTCTTTCTATTTCATACGGTTTTGTTTCCTTGTTTTATGTTCCAGGGTGTCTAATAGACACTATGAAGAGTTGTGAAATCGGCAGCCATCATGATGCCATGGTGTATACAGCAGGAGCCATAAAACATCTCTCAAGTAACAATCCCACAACTCAGAAAGAGCTGGTCTCTCTGGAAGGAATAGAGGGCTTAGCCCAAATTCTTGATGCAATAAGTAAAGATGTAAGTTTGTCATTTAAATGAGGCAATATCCCATTCAATGAAAAGGTCTCAGAAATAAACACATTCACTTAAACAAGACAATCAACCATACATGCAGCTACAGAGTCAACCGGTGGCATTTTGCGTTAAAAAGGGATATTTGTGCGAGACAAGTCAGTGGTTAGGGCATCTGACTTGATCACGGAGGGTCGTGGGTTCGAATCCCATCTGGGGCTCGGATTTTTCCGAGTTCCTGTGGGTTCAATGGTAAAACCTTTCATTTAATAATAAAATACTAGTTCCGAGATTTAATTAATGGCCCTACTTTGTACACAAAAACCATCTATACGTGAAAAGTTTGCAAATCCAAGAGCAAGAGTTTGCAACAAATTTGAAGCAAAAGCTCGGTCGCTAAGAGCCCGTCTCACAAATATCTTCCATGTACATTAGTTCCCTGTGGGACGTTAAAGAACCCGCACACTATTCGAGAAGAGTAGGGGATGAATGTTCCCAGTGTTGTGGCTGTCCTCTGTGAGTATATGGGTGAGTGGGTATAGCAGGTCTACATCAGCTGAATAGCTGCCAAAACTTCAACCTGCTCAAACAAATAAATAACAAACAAACTTCATGAATGTGTGATTATCATACGTTCAAAGTAATCTCAGCTAGTGAATGTACATGTAAACAGGCAAACAAACAACATATTTTAACATTTTGACATGCCAAAGTTTAAAAATTAAGCCAACAATAAGTGTTTGCTCTTTGATATCAGTAAATTTCAATTTTATCAAGTTTGTATGTGTGCTGTAAATGTCTCATATTTTTGATAAATAAAAATAGTTCAATGCTCTAAGGGACTTGTTGTTGTCGTTCATAATGCAAAACATCAACACAGTCATCTGTGGACATAGAAAGTCTAAATATAATAATTTATTATTTTCTATTAGGTGCTGATGTCCATGAAAGGAAGTTCCCAGTTTACCAGTTTGCTTGTTCAGGTAAGTAAAATAAATAAGTTATTGCTTCTGGTGCAGGGATGGTGCAGTGGTGAGAGCACTAGCCTCCCAGCAATGTGGGCCAGGTTCGATTCCCATACTCTGTGTCA
>NC_090888.1:64411601-64431601 GCF_036669925.1 Montipora capricornis
ATGTATTTTATACATGAAAAAACAAGGCAGTTTCATCAGAGTCAGAAGCTGGAAGAAGATTCTCTTGTAACTTAATTCACTTGCTCTGTATAAGCAACAGTTGCTGTTAACCAATCACAGGATCAAGTAATCATGCCCTCTTGATTACCAAAAGTGCCCTGTCTTGTGATTAAGAAAAAATTTCCTCTGTCTCAGCCAATCAGCATTCAGTATCATAATTGTGATGAAGGGAGTAATGGGGTGAGTAATTTCAAAATCGCACTAAGCCAATTTGAAATTATGAGCTCAATTACTCCTGAATTGTATGACACGAAGTCCTATTGCTAATTATCGTAACTATAGCAAAATGTATATTCAGTTTGTTTTTGCAATTAGTAGAAAAACAGCAAGAAACACCCCATCCAAGTGCATGTGATTGACGCGCGAATGGCATAGGTGTCCAATTACAGGTATCCAATTTGGAGTTGTTCAAATTGGATACTTGTAATTGGACCCCAACATGATTTGGTTGGGTCCTTTGTTTTGTTCGTTAAAAAGAGTGCATGCAGACATATTTACGCTTGTATGCACTCTTTTTAATGAACAAAACAAAGGACCAAACCTCCTGAGTATTATCACATGATCTGTATTGGGAAAACAAAATGTTCAAGCTAAAAAGGTCTATTACACGACAAATAGGAGAACACAGAACTAATCAGATGTGAGGATTTTGTGCTAGTTACGATTAATGGGTTAAGTGCATGAAATTATTAATATGTTCCATGTCGATGTCATCATCTTCGTTACTCCATGTTGTTTGAATAAATTTATCAGCTATATTAACCTTACCTCTGCATCCTCCACAAAGGTTGAACTTGCACCTATTTGCTTGAATATATGGTAACACTGTGACATTGATTTTTATTTGAAGTGTGTGCAACATTTTTTGTAGGAGTTGGTGGTTCGGGTTTGTTTTATTCTTGGCAATTTAACTTCCAAGAGTGACAGAGTCAGAAAGGCTATTTATTTGGATGATTCATTTATGGATGTGTTAGTCTCTGTGATGCAGACATACTTTAATCTGGAGTTGGAGGTTTGCTGTCATTTTTACACTACATGTATTTAAAATGGTTCCTTCAAGTTTAGAAGGCTGTTTGCTTAACACTTGAATAGGGAGGGACCAACCAGAAAATGCTTGTATGGTTTCTGATTAACTGTCTTTCTGCCCAAATAAGGTCATGTTGGACAAGCTGGGTTAATACCCTGGTGGATGACAATCTAAAAATACATTGCTTGTCATGTGTAGGGTTCTCGTAGAGCAGGGATGGATTAGTGGATTCTCTCTCACCAATGTGGGCAGCATTAAAATTTAATTGTCTCAGTTGCCAACAAGTGCACAGTGCTTGTGCTGTCTCCCCAATCCTGTTCTGAGGGAATTTCCCCAGGTTTTTCTCACCTACCAAAAATCAGAGCGGTGCAAGTTACTGTACCCCACTTTAAAAGAATTGAACATTCTTCTTCTTCTTCTTGAATTGACATGACCATAGAAGTGCCTAAGATCTGTTTTAAAACACAGTGTTCTAGACCTTCATGTTTGTCGCCCAGGATACATTTGCTTAAAGCTGAAGTATTAAAATTTAATAAAAAACCTGATCCTCCTTTAAAACATAAAAAACTCTTTACCCTTAATAGGTACACTCCCGTACTGTCTAGTAAACAGTGAGTGTGCCATATAATAAGATGGAATATCTTGCTTTTCATGTATAGGTATTAAGAAATGGATCTTCACATGAAGAAAAACGTGTTAATGGAGAAACCAAAGGGCCCAACAGAAATGAAGATGTTCTCATTAAGGTACAGTACATGTAGTTGTCAATAATGTTTTGTTAATTTTTCCATTTATGGGTGGTTAGAACATATAAGGCATTTCTTTAGGTATCAACATATAGAAGTTGATGCCAAGTGATGTGTCATTGGACTTTGAACTTACACAGTTATTGTTTTTGAGTGCACGCAGTAGGAAATAAAAGAGGCTGTTTGTCTTTGGTGATTGAGACTTATCACATGGTAATTGTTGTTGGCTCTGATAACACTTGAAAAAGTTCTTTAAAACATTTGAATTGTAGGGAATAAGAGTAATTGCGAACCTTTCCATCAATGAAGAAGCTGGAGCTGGTATTGCTGCTAATGAACCACTAATTGATCTCTTGATCCAGATTCTTGGTGGGTAAACTTGAAATGTTTGACTAGTTCATACGTGCGCATTGCACAAGCTTTATTCCAAATATCAATAAGGACATCGTCAAATTCACCTTAAGTTTATTTGCTGAGGCACCATTGGCAAGTTAACTGTTAGAAGACCATTAAAATAATGCAAATTACACATGCCATATTTCCTTTTTAATGCTAGAGATTTTTTAAAATTGTAATTTCACAACTTCTAGAACTTACTATTGTCTTAAGTAACTTTCCGTTATGTTGTATGACCAAGAAGGATTGCTTGCAATGTTATTTACAGTGTACTTTTTAAATTACTCTCTCTGAATGACCGTATTCCTAACTCGGACTCTTTTCTTTGGGTTGTTGCAGATATCAAAGATGCTGTCAACAATGAAGAACTTGTTCTTAACACAGTAGCAACTCTCAACAATTTGTCATTCTACAATGATGATGATAGTGTTGTGCAACAGAGACAAGTAGAGATCACAGAGAGTAAGTTAGATGCAGCTGGAAGCACTGCGCTTTACATGTACCTATTGACTCTTGAACCCCACCCATCGATAAGTAAAATGGTCTGGCGTCAGACAAAGAAAGTCTCACTCCCAGGGATTGATAGTTTAAAGGAAAAAATATTGTTTTTTTTTTAGCATTTACTGTTTTTTTTTGTATTGTAAGTGCATTTCGGATGCTGGGGATTATTGCATTAGTGGGAGTGCTTGCACTTCATGAATGTGTCCTGAGTTTGATTTCATTTCCAGACTACCGGTATTTCTAGTGTTGTTGAGTTTGCTGGTGCCATACTTTGCTCACATTAATCTTTTTTCACAAGGTCCCAGTTGCAAGCAACAGCAAACAACATTTGATTTTATGTGATTCCTGCCTGGAACTGTATTTCTGTTTATAATGTGCTCTTTTTTTTCCATGAAACTATAACCTTGAAACTTTGCAATGCATATTGTACATGCATTCCACTGTTTTCAGTTGAACTCTAAGCTCTGATTAGAGAGAAAGAAAGGAACTTTCTTCTAGCGCTAGATCACTAATTGGGGACACTGTAAACTGAAATCAACAAATTGATGTAAACCAATCAAATGTTGGTTTTTGAGGAGAGGGGAAAACCAGAGAACTTTCCCAGAGAAAATCCTCTCGAGCAGAGTCTTCAGACAACCAACAAACTCAACCCACATATGACAGTGAGTCTGGGAATCGAACCCGGGCACATTGGTGGGAAGCAAGTACTCTCGCCCCTGCGCCATCCCAGCACTCCATACTTATACATAAGAAAACAAAACCCATGTGAGATGGCCTTTGAAAAAAGAACTTCCTTGTGAGAGGCTTTTCTTAACTGCAGTTAATTAATAAGCTACCAAAAAGAACCATGAATGAAGCAAATTCACGTAAAACTCATTACAACAACAGAGAGCAGTTTGGTAGCTTCAGTGTTCTATTACTTAGGTGCAGGAGCTCTGCAGGAACTAAAAAGTCAGTAGCCCATTTTACCGTTCTGTGCTCAGTTATCAGACCCTTGAATAAAAGTAAGACTGGAGTTGACCTTGCTTTAATACAAACCTTGTTGCTTTTCTTATGTAAATCACATTGTTGTAATGCTAACGAGTTTCTAGATTAGAAGAAAAGTAGTGAGGTTTGTATCAAAGCAAGGTCAACTCCAGCCTCGCTTTTATTCAAAGGCCTGGTAACTGAGCACAGAACTGTTTAATGGTCTATCAAGCAGTGAAATAGATTAACTTGATCAACTTTGCAGGAAATATTTCTTGGCAAAGAGATTGACCAGAAGAGACCTTTTTTTATAAGTGGCAGCCAAATTAGTATTCTTTTGTCCCTGTGCAATTGTTAACTAGCTTCATTAGCATTATGCTAAATTGAAAAGATCATTCTTTCCTAAAATTAGGCCTCATACAGCTGTAAGAGCAAGAAGGAAGCTGCCTTTTATTGACAAGTCTATAAATTGTAGCCAAAATTAAAACTGTCAATATATGATTTAATTCATTTGTAATTAAAGCTATTTTAATAGGACATAAAAAATTTCCAAGTTGCTGTTTGTCTCGTTTTAGAAGTGAGTCTTGGTGCTCAGCTATTGTAAGGGAAATGAGTTTGATTTGCATAAGAATATGCAACTCATTTCCATTTGAATGGTTGTGCACCAGGACTCACTTTGAAACTGAGGCATACAGCAACTCGGAAATGGGCTATTACTTAACTAACCTTAGCCTGTTCCAGGCTACCAGATAGCCGGGAAAGCGAAAATAATGGTGTGAAAAAAGAGTGGGGGTTTGGGTCGAGGCACCACTCTTTTTTTGCACACAGTTTTTATCAATTTCCCAACTATCTGGGAGCCTTGAACAGGCTAAGCTAACCTTTGAGTTTCATGTTTCAGTACTGATTTCGCTATTAATGCCTGAGAACATGGATGCAATGGTTGAAGCTAGTCGTGTGTTTGGAAACTTTTCAAGATCCCAGAAGGTCAGAGAAGTTCTTGCTGAACATAAAGGTAAATGCAAGAGCCATTTTCTTTCATGTTTTTTTGAGATGAAGTATATCGTTTATTGACAGCATGTCAAGGACTACATAACAACTTGCTACAGTTTAATTGCATATGGTAATTAGACGATGTAATTATTATGTATAGTAATCTGTATCATCTCTGTCGCAGCACAATTGCACCTTGATTGGCCAATTTAGCAGGCTGTACTAAACAGTAAAGCCACTGAATTGAATAGCATGTCTTCGCTGTTTGACCTAGGGAGATAATAACATTTTTTAATGTAATGTAGGTGAGGATATTGAATAAGTATAGCGAATCATATGAAAGGAAAGCTAATGCATTTCGTGATTTATGAGTGTGATTGATGTTTTGAAAGTTTTCAAAAATGCACAAGCCTCAGGCAAATGTGATTTGAGAACTTTCAAAACGTCACGAGTGGCCATAAATCATGAAATGCACCAGCAAGTTCATACAATATGTACTCCTCGAAATTACTCCATATCAATTTCCGCATTGCATTCAGTAACCTTTTTAGGCATTCGTCATTGACCAATCAGAAAGCCGATATTCTTTTGAACACCTAAATAATAACGATGGAGTAATATAACTACAAGCTACAAGATAAACATTTTCTGTCATGCAGTTTTGCTGGTCCAGAAAAGGAGTTCACAATATCTTTTTTTTAATTTAAGTTGATGAGATCATGATTGCGCTGTTGGATGCTGGTGAAAGAGAAACTGTTTTCACAGTTTGTGGTGTTCTTATTAACCTAATGTCAGATGAACAACTCAAACCAAAGTTAAAAGAGGAAGATGGAATCAAAAAGTAAGCACCAAAGAAAATGAGCAACGAGTGATATTTTAAGATTTTTGAGGGTTGAGGTTTGACAATAAAAATCAACACAGATGTAGTTCAAGAAAAGACAGACCTACTTCATTGCATTAATGAGTTGCAGTGTGCATAACACCTTAAGAGACTTTTTTGCTCAAAACTCATCAATGTTTGCCTGTATTTTTATTTAAAATTTGCTTTCAGACTTTTTTCCCAAATAAATCTACCTCTTGTTTCCGTGAAGTATTCAATGCAGAAATCACTGTTTTTCCTGGAAGAAACAAAAAATAAATAAAACTTTGTGGTCAAACAAAGAAATAAAAAAGTGCCCATCTTTAACCATTGCACTATAAAGTCTGTCTGATAGGTGTCAGGCATCTCAAAAACTTCATATTCAGTCTAAGTATCTTCGTATGGTTAAAAAGGTCAGTGTTGGAGGATTTCACTTTTAAAAAATATTCAATCTGTAGGAGTCCTGTAAACAAACATGCCTCCAGGATTTGCAATATTTTAAAATTGTGATTAAAATCGTGTCACGTTTCTGATCTGATAAATTTTGGTTTGTCTTTACAGTATGTTATAGTGATGTTTCCTTATTTGTTTTATTTCCAGACTCGTGGATGTCTTGCGTGATTTTGGCAAACATGACTGGCAGTTGTCAAGTATGGTCTGTCAAATTCTTTGGAACTATAGGTTGGTTATCTCAACAAAATTATATTATTATTATATTATTTCCTAATTTTTCCTACTTTATCCTAGTATTATTCACACCATTTTGGTACTTGTACCTATCAGTAGTTAAAGGGTCTATTAGAGCGAGTTTCAATCAAGTGTCGTAAAACCAAAACCAAAGTAATAATAATTATTATTACTTTGGCCAATCAAAAAGGACGGAGACAATCCAGTAAACCAAGCAAAACTCAAAGTAATTACACATAGCCAACACAAAGCACGCGCGAGCCACGATTGGATTTGATTTCACTTCTGATTGGTTGAAAAAGTGGTGTGAGAACTTTGCACCAATCAGTGAGTGAAGTAATGCAAAACCAGAGCAATTTACTAATTACTTTCAACTCTCAATTGAAAACCGCTTTGTGTTGCCTTGTCCACTGTTTGCACTGTGGTAGAGTACAATAATAATAATCTTTTGCGTTTTTTTGAAGTGACAAGATAACCAACTCCACAGCAATGTTTGGTGAACAAGAAACACTAGAGCTAATGGACATCCTCACACAGTATTTGGGTATGGACAAAAAGCCTACTTTTTTATTTTCTGTTGCAACATGCTTAAGAACATTACTGCTTTTAATTACCATATGACGTCACTCAAGATATCATGAAAGGAGTTGATTTGATAAAAGCTAACCAGTTACTGTAGCTAAAGTTCATGAGGGAGATAAGTGAGGAATGCTCTGAATCTATAAAGTCCTTTAACTGTGATTCAGCTGGGTTTTCATAATTAAGATAAAAATACCTGAAAATAGTCACAAATACATCTCACAATTCATAGAAATAAAGAACTGACTACACAATCCTTGCAAGTGAAATGGAGCTACCTTTTTTTGGCAATTTATAGTTATTACCTGCACAAATCAATTTAACAGATCAAATCAAATTTAACGTCGGCCAGTTTACCAACAAGGGGGGAAAACTGATGTACCCAGAGAAAAACTTCCTGGAGCAGAGAAGAAAAATAACCCTGCCCCCTGTTGTTGTAAGGAAATACTCTTTCTTGGAGCACGAGGGTACCCAGCCAAGCATGCTGCCTCTATCTGGATTGTCAACTCTGCAGATATGTCCAATAAAACCATACCCGACCCAGCCCCTAAAAGAAAAAAAAACGATACAAAGCCACCCACTTACAAGCACCCCTTGCTACAAAAAAGACAACTTAATAACAAACGAACTGCATAAATAGTGTAAGTACGAAAAAATTATGATCATAAAACGATTCAGATTAAGGTTTCAAAACGTTCCACATATGTAACTATATAGGGAAGAGAAAAAAAGTTCAAGAACACTAAACTAGAAATACGGTTCAATAGAGTAGATAGAGAGCAGTAGGAACGTATGAATCGTCTCAACATGTACAACTAGTAAATATGTTGAGACGATCATAAAAGCTTAAAATTTCAGCGTGTGAACGCAGCTTATTATATATGCAAAGCGTGAGTTTAAAAGTCTGAAAGCCCAAAACCCCCGTGCTGCTTATTAATTCTGCGGCGTACACACGTATTGCATTCTTAAACTAGTGAGCCTTTGACGTCATTTTCTCCTCGATCCAGCTCTCTCAAGAACATAATGTTAGTAATGGCGGACCATTAAATTGGAAAATTACAGTTAAAATAAAGAGGTGTCTTTTTGAAATCAAGGCGTAAAACGTGGGTCACTTAGTGTTTTGTTAACATAGTTTTGAAATCCAAAGAAAAATATGAATTGATTTTTTGGTCACAGGGGCACTTTAAGTTTCTTCTTAAATGATTCTAGCAAGCTTTCAAATTTAATATACTCTGGAATAGCATTCCACAAATTAGAAATGCGTACAAAATACGAGTCACGACGGAAAGCCCACTACAAAATACAACTAAATCATCAAGATTTAAGTTAATTAATCCAGCCTTACCCTTAAAGAAAAAGACAATATCTAAGTTTTCTAGCCAGTAATTAATAGGCAACAAATTGAGTTTAAGTAGACGCTCCTTATTGGAAAGTTCAGAGATTTTACAGATGAAACGAGTTGCTCTTCTTTGAATGTTCTCGACCTCAATCATCAGGGTTGCAGATTGAGGGGCCCAGAGTTGAGAAGCGCAGCCCAGATTTGATCGGACCAACGATACATAGAGCTGTGAGCTTCAGTGCATCTTTGTTGAGGTCTCCAGTGCACTTCCTTTTTATGAATCCCAACATTCGATTGGCCTTAGCAACAACGGCAGAGATGTGATCAGACCACTTAAAGTCTTTGGTGATGGCAACACCAAGGTCCTTAGCAGTTTGGACGACTTCCAGTTGTGATCCCATAAGATGATACCATCTGTCGGGGCTATTTCTTTTCCTTGAAATTCTTAGATTTAAGCATTTGGAGGGTTGGAAGAAAATCTCATTCGTCGTGGACCATTCTGAAAGAGCGTCTTTGCATGGGAAAGGCGCGTTATAAATTTTTAATTATTATTATTATGCTATTATTGTCGTGGGTACCAACAAAGACACTACTAGCATCTTTTGTACTCTAAAATATTTAGAGTCATCGGCAAACATCGCCAGTTTAGAGTGTATGATTACATTCGATAGGTCATTGATGTGCATTAGAAATATGCTAGGCCCCAGCAAAGACCCTTGCGGAACACCCGATTTTACGGGATTCCAGTTGGAGTAGGAACCATTATTAACAACTCGTTGCGTACGGCAGCTAAGGTAACTTTCAAACCATGCAAGTAATTGGCCACGGATACCAAACCACTTTAGCTTTTGTAGCAGCTTTTTGCGACAAACCGAGTCGAGTGCTTTAGCAAAATCCAATAATATCAAATCGGTTTCTAATACTGCATCCAAATGTTTACCAATTTCTTGGCACCCCAAAAGAAGTTGGGCCACACATGATCTGCCACTTTGGAAGCCATACTGAAGGTTGTAGAGTTGATTCTTGATATGTTTGGTCAATTCACTGGCAACAGCATATTCCTGAATTTTAGAAACAACAGGTAGCAGTGAGATTGGTCGGTAGTTGCAGACGTCACCACGTTTGTCTTTTTTGTGAACCGGACTTATATTGGCGTACTTCCACTTGCTAAGACACAAGCCGTGGTTTAACCCAAAGTTGATAAACTTAAGGAAGGAGCAAAAACCTCTGCGCACTCCTTTAAGATAATATTAGGTAAACCATCAGGTCCGACTGATTTGCTTACATTAATGGTTGAAGGAGAGACGTCACCTCTTTCACAGAGACCTGGATCAGATCAAGAGACTCAGTTACCGAATCCAAAGGAACATTCTCCCTCGCAATATCGCCACAACCAATGTGATCTTTGTAGATGGACTGAAAATACTTAGGAAAGGCGTTGGAGCGTGCAAGGTTGTTGGAAAAGACGTCCGCGCCATAGTGTACTTTATCAGGGATCGGTTTCCTTTTGTTTTTGAATTAAGGACCAAAATCTTGTACTGTAATTATGAACTTCATTAGCAATGTCAGCAAGGTATTTCTTTCTTGCAGAACGAATCCATATCTTAATAGATTGTCTGTTTTTACGAAACTTTTCCAATAGTAGATGATTATTACAATTTCTGACTTTCCTCCAAAGGGTTTTCTTTTTTCGTATCGCTTTTGCTAGGTCACCTTTGATCCACGGGGGATGATTTGGATTGCGTGTAGGTACTTTAGGGACAAACGCGTTGATTGTGGTAAAAACAAGATCATTCCAAGATACCCAAGCTGCATCGAAATCCTCCTAGGATGCGATATTAACTGGACCAGAGCTCAAAGGGAGTTGATGTAAGGCCTGACGAATGGCTTTAAAATTTGCATTTTTGAAGTTGTAACGTAAACTCTTTGCAGGAGTCTTAAAAAAATAGGAAACCACAATGTCAAGGAGTGTGGGAAGGAAGAATTGTTGGATATTCTAACCACTCGAATTCTTTGAGAATACTCACTGCAAATATCGAAAGGTTCCTTCCAAAATTATTCGTTGTTTACAGACCCTTTCATCAACAGCGATAGTTTTACTGCGCAATGAAAAGCGTAAATATTAGTCATGAAAATCTCGCTCACCTGAAGAGAACGGTGTCCTCTGCAAATGATTCCAAAGGTTAAAGTCCGCCAACACTTGCATCTCAAAGCTTAAATGTTTGGTTTCCTTTCGGTACACTTTGCTTTCCGTAAACTAA
Organism: Montipora capricornis; assembly: GCF_036669925.1. Classification (NCBI taxonomy): domain Eukaryota; kingdom Metazoa; phylum Cnidaria; class Anthozoa; order Scleractinia; family Acroporidae; genus Montipora; species Montipora capricornis. The sequence continues at coordinate 64,422,013 of NC_090888.1, forward strand.
TAATAGCGTTGCAAACATTGAAATTATTTTGAACTCATCGGATACCGGGCAATATACTGTACCCTTACCTTATTGTTGTTGGAAATAGGTGATAAAGGCTTATACTCGAATGGACACTTGGTGTTGGATGGCCATTCATCTAATTCAGTGCATTTTTGGACATACTGTAAGTGCAATCCTGAGCAGCAGGGAACGGTTAACTTTGATTAACCTATGGAGGGATCACGTTATATACATAAAAGCCCCACCCACGTAATTGTATTAACTGCAACTTTGTATGTTGCCATCATTAATCTTCATGGTACCAAGGAAACAACACGGTAAGGGTATCTGATTGTCCACCTTGGTTGCAATGTGAATCTAAGTTTATCAACCCATGAAGGAGGCTGCACTGATTTTCAAGCAGGCAACCGACATGTTTGTCCGCGGTTTTGCAAACTGCTTTATTGAATTCTGTGTCTGTTTACAGATGAGGATACAGCTCTGGACCCTAGCGAGTTAGAGGCAGCGGAGTCCAACATTCCTGAAGTGCTGCGAGACACGTGGGAAGGACAGTTTGTGCCCGTTGCTCAACATTTGCTTCAGAGACTCAAGTCTCATCATACAGACCTGGTACCCTTAGAGTCCCCAAGCTAGCAAAAAATCCCACCATTTACTGCTTGGTACCATAAAGTACAATCTAAATAATGTTCACATGCATGACCAACTTCGGTTGACATGAGTTGTTTTAAACCCCTCTAACGCGGAAAATGAGCAGCATTGATGGCATAGTAGGGATTTTAAGTAACATCGATTTCTGTGCCCCTACCTATAGGACTTTTTCCAAATTTAACAACTGTGTCACTGAGTCAAAGTTGAGCACCCTAACTTCCCAAGGATTTTCACCATTGGCTGTCAGCTCCTAGATGCAGACTGCTCTTGTGGCTGCCAAATCCTTGCAATCCAACCATAAGCCCATGTATTTCAAGAGGGGCTTGGGAGGAGAAAAACCGCAAAATGCTTTAGAAAATACTCATTCTTCCACAACAGTGCTGCAGTTTCGTGTAGGTCATTAAAACGATAAGCACAAGGAATCAGAATGCTTATTAAATTTGCAGAGAGTGTAAAGTGCGTGTTGGGGGGTTGCAGGTCATTTTTTTACCATGTAACTGAAACAACCCAAACTTGATTAGAACATAGTACTAGTTAATTTATGGCAAAAAAAAAAACAAAAATGCTAACCTTTGCTTAAACATTATCAAAAGCATAGCGTTTAGGCCTAATGTTAGCATTAGTAAAGGTTTGGGTTGTTTCAGCTAAGGTGAAACAATGACCCCTGCAACCTGCAGTTTACACCATCCATTAAATATTGTTGAATTGTCGTTAACGATGTTCAAATTTCCAACACTTTTTTCCACTCTGTAATAAAAATGTATGCAAGTTTTTAACAGGTGAAACATGTATGAATAAGTGGGTTGACGTTGTGAGAATGACACTTATTTTTAAAGTAGAATAATATTATTTTATGTTACCGGTAAGCAGGAGAAGGTGCACAAAAAATATGGAAATGGAAAGGAACTTTCAGAGTCACTGTTTTTCGGTTGTTTTTGTCCTTCAGTTTTTGTTGCTGAAGCTTCCTTAAAATACACATGCAACTCAAATGTATCATCATGCCTTCAAAAAATTAATATTGAAAAGGCCCTTATATATCTACTCATAGTTTGTTTCCAATGAATCTGTAGATAAAAATTTATTACTGTATCTTAATTCTTTACTTGCAAGCTAGAAGTGTCTGAAAAACAACAAAATGTATTTTGAAGTTTCTTTCGTTACCAATTCTGACATGACTGGGTAGGATTCTTTATCAGATCAGTGCAAGGAGTGCATTGCTTAGTTGGGAAGTAAATTATCACTTGTAGTGCTATAAGATGTATGCATATTACTAATACATGTGCTCAGACTGGTCTGCTTGAAAGAGAGGTTTAGAGGACAAAGACAAAGGAAAGTGGATGATATGTAAACATTTTTCACATTCATTTCAATGTGTTTCTGTTGTTTTTGTCCTCTCTGCCTCACCATCAAGATGAATATTTGATATTTGGAAAATGGTTTTGAAGATATGGAACCTCGTTCCCAGGGTCTCTCTACTCTGCCTCCATTGTCGACGAGTGCCACATGACCAGGGTGAACCAGGGTCTTTTCTCAACGACAATGGAGGCAGAGGAGGCAGAGAAGAGAGACCCTGGGAACGAGGTTGGAAGATATGTCCATAAATGCAAGTAATTATATGCAAGTGGCTTTCAATAAGCGTCGCGAAGTGTCGCCTTGCTTTTCTTCTCAACTTCAACGTCACTCGTGTCTGGGAATACAGACAAATCCCAAATGCTGATCCTCAAGTAAGGATAAACAGCAGACGCTGCATTTACCCTAAGCCAAAAATAACGCTAACCTTTCCCCTTACCTTAATGTTGGACTTGAAGGGACACTTCGCACTTCGAGTTGGATGTTGAAATTGGGCGTGCAACTTATTACTCGCATTTTTGGACATAGTCTAAGTGAGGAATTGGGCTCTGTTATTACACATTAAGCTCCTAGGCCCAAAAGGCCTATTTGAGTTTTGAGCAATGGCACGCTGGTGTCAAAAGGTCAAAACTCTCTTTGAAAAGCTGCATTGGCTTTTTATTTTGTTCTGTCGGTGAAAAAGTATTTTGTAAATAGTGGTAAGGTGAAAAACCTGTACTAAGTTATAACGAAAGTCATTTTATTTATCTTTGAAAGAGAGTGAAAATAAGGATCTCAATAAAAAGCCTGACAAACTTAGCTTGGTGTGGTTGCTTTTGATGTACGTGTTATAGTTATTGCACTTACAGTGTACCGTATACCCATGAAGCTGCCGCCACTGCTGAGAAAAATGGTCGTGTCAGAGTAATATCTAGAAGTCTCACCCTTGTAGAATGATCTAGAACTAGAATAAGCCAGTAGAGCGACGTTCGTATGACCTTGAGAAAAAGTGTTCGCAATTTGTTTCACGGACCAATGTTTGGCAAGATTAAAAGAAAAGCTTCTCCTTATTCCCGCCAAGGAAACTCCTAATATGGGCAGTAAGCAGTTCGATTGCCCAACCGCTTGTTTTGGAAAACCGATCTTTTAACGTGTTTTCACTGTGAAGTTTGACGACTTGAATTCTCTCCGTTCTTGAGATACAAATGGAATTGTGACACCCGAAAATGGCCCGTAAAGTTTCGGAACTTTCGAGAAACGGGCCCCTGGCCTGAAAACCACTTTCATGGTCTAAACAAAAGAAAATGAAATTAACAATATCAATCTTTACATCATTTTATTTACCAATTCAACACTGTGCCTCCAGGTCTTCGACTACTAACTTCAAGCTGTGTCCAAATTCGGGTGGTGGTTGTCGAAGGATCAACAGCGATCGTGCAATCATTCTTGGAAGACATGTATATCACCTCCACTCTAATTTCCCAGCAAGTTTTAAGGACTTAATTTTGAATAGGTAATTCCACAGCCCTAAATGTATGTTGTCAACTGCTCATATGTACGGCACTGGCTACTAATCTTTTTACTGAACTTTGTAGTTATTTTAGGTAGCCAGCCCCTTCTCATTTTTAATTCATCAAATGTAGTTATATCCTATTTAGTGTATCAGGGAAATAAAGATTGTTGTTGTTGTTGTTGTTACTTCGAAATTATCACCAGTGTAGAGACGTTCTTCTCTTTAAAACACAACTCTTGGACAAGAAAGACTTTTCCCAAATCCAGTGGGGTGAACGGCAAAAACATCCTTTCCATCGAGAAGCGACAGGTCAGCTTCTTCTTGTTCAGGTTTTTGTCACAGTCTCACTAGCTTTTCCTCACAACAACCGACAAACGAAGCCACAAAGTAACGGGATCGACCGTGTATTCCTTTTAAATAGTAATTGCATCACTCTACGTCATTCCGAGCTGAAGCCAATTAAAACACACAATATAATTGACAAATCCCTGAGGATCAAACTGAAGCCAATGAAATCGAGCGATTACGGCAGAAAGTGCCAAGGAATTCTCAGTTATAACACCGATGGAAACAAACCCGAATTCTCAAGGTGGTCTGCCATGGACATTCGACAATCCCCAAACCACATGCTAAGCAGGCTAGCACGTGGTTGATGACCATATGGGACCCCGCCGATTAAAACCAAACTCGACCGAATTTTAAACGTGCTCACCCTGTAACATTCCACGTAACTATAGTTCGTTTTGTATGTTCTCACGTCATAGACCACTTTCATAAATGGCGACAACTTTTCCATTCTTTTGCCTTTATGTTAATTAGACCTATTGCCCTCATTTTGAAACAAAAATCCTTTGAAATCTGCTCGTCGTAGCGAGGCCAGAAAGCTTATTAGCATTAAAACAAAATGCGAGCATTGTTGAGTTCTGGTGTTTTGAAGGTGTGGGAATTACAGTGGGTGTTGTCAGGTTCATGAAGGGATTTTCTTGCAGTTCAAAGTCACTCGACGACAAATCTTTTGTTTTCGCTTCGCAAGGGTTTGCAAATTGGTTGCGCATCATTGAATCGAAGGATTTGATTGGTTATCTCGAAAAAAAGGTTTCTTTTGTCCAGGGTTAAGGCCAAAAATACTGACAGAACTGAATGAAACAAAAGAACTTGTCGAGCTTTATCCATGTCCATGAATTAACTACGGTCTCAAGAGAACCACCTGTTTTCTCTTGGTATGAAATGTAATGAGTATGCATTTCTAATCTGTGAAACGTTCACTGCTGTTCCCCTAGGAATTGCCTCTTGGTAATTGCCTATTTAACAAAGTTTTGCAGAGCGTTCATTCTCTTATCGCAAAGCAGTTTACGACTTACGTGCTGTGCTGTTTTTAAGCTTATTTCGACACTGTTGGTGCTGTCCGATATCGGGGAAGCAACAGGAAGCCGAACGAGTAGCCGCCGCACAAAAAGAGAGCGCGGCGCGTCTGCTACTACCAACAACCTTGCGTTGGTTCAGAACGTATTTGGGCATTTTAAGGATTACCTGTCAGCTCAACTTGATTCTCAGGAAAAGAAGCTCGAGTCGAAGCATAAGATCGAACTGAAATACAAAATTTTTCACTCGCTGTTTTTTCTAAGGTAAGTGACAAAGTGTTATTAATTTATTGAAAATCGAGCTTGGACCACCAAACAGCCTTGTTCTTCAAATTTATCGATCGCTCATACTTCCGTACACGCGATAACGAACGTTGGCTTGGATCCAAGCCTGTCAGTGTGATTTATGAAAAATTGTTAGTGTTAAAAGCGAGCCCTCCATCTTTCTTTTTTTTTTTTTTTTTTTTTTTTTTGTGATATCAGATTTCATGCTATTCCATCATTGTCTCCTGTAATATTTTGCGATCGATATGAGCTTCTCTGACAGAGTTTCCAACCTTATGCACGATATTTCTGATAATTGTGTACCGAAGAATATTCAGAAACCTTTGAATCGCTAATCCAGCGTTCATAAACACGATACTAGTTCGGGCTCAGCTATGGTTGACTTTTACGTCGCTGAAGTTTGGAACTAGATTATGAAATTCTCTATCTGGACAGGGCGTTCACTTACAAAAACGTCTTTGAAAAACAAATTCTAAAAATTTCTGCTCACTTGGAGTTTGAAAATGTTTGTTGACGCCTACTCATTAATATTAAACTGAGTAATTATTATTATTATCGTATTCTTAAGTTTGTTTAATTTAGTTAATTATGTAACTATTGAACTTTTGTTCGTTGGCTATCTATGATGTAATCGCATTTTGTGTTAAGGAGTTTTCTTTTATCTTAATTTCGTTTTTTGTAGGTTTACTAGCTTTTATTGTTTCATTTATACCCCTACACCAGACGCCCCGATTAGCAATAATTCTTCGAGTGACAACCCGGGAAGGGTTGGCAAATAATCAGGCAAGTGATCGCACAGAAAGCGAGAAAGTCACCAGGACAAAGTACGGTTTGTTTATTGAGAACTTCGCGTGAAAATATCTTTTTTGTGTGTTTGTTATCGGGATTCCCATACAAATCCTTATCATTTTTACCCTCCGAGCCTGGCTACCTTTGGTGTGACCAGCTGTCACATGGCTGTCAGCCACATGCAGTCAAAGACTGCCTATTTTTAGCTCGTGGATTCACCCCTGAGCTGTTGGAGCGACTCTGATGGCACTCTCTCATGCAATCACGCGATCTCTCTACGCCAATTAATCTATTTATTAAATTTCGATTAACATTTTTATTTTTATTTTTTTCATTTTTTATAATCATTATAATTTTTGTATGCTCTAGGATCTTCCGAGTTTTAGCAACAGCCAAGAAAATCCGTCCCCAGGGGCCTGTTTCTTGAAAGTACCGATAATTATCGGACTCTTAAGGACGGTGCTTACTATTGTTACTGCGCATATGTTCTGCGCATCTCGAGATACTCGGGTTTCCTATCAGTGATGCGTACTAATTAAGGGATATTTTTGAGCGGTTTAAAACTAGTAGATCTTAGTAAGTACTCTTGGTATACAAAAAGAAAATTTGAGGTGACCACGCATTTTTGAGAGATAATTAAGCTTTAATTTGAGAAAGAACGCCATACCGTGCTTTGTATTTTAAAGCTTTTTACAAATATTATGCATGAATTTTCTTTGAAAAATGCGTGGTTACCCCCAATTTTCTTTTTGGATTTTAATAACACATGTTACGATCTACATTTCCTGCATATTCATAAACCGGGGAAAGAATACCTTTGAATTAGTAGGCACCGTCCTTAAAGCTGTTTTACGTTAAGAAATAAAACTCAAACTTCGATGACAAACATGAAGGAAAACAAACGCATAGCCGTGTTTGCATTCAAGATAGAAGTATTAGTTATAATTTAATAATAATAACAATAATAATTAACGAGGGAACCCAATTTGCCGAGGCGATTTTCAGTGGGGCTCTCAAAGTACAGAGACATAGCCAGGGGGAGGGCCATAAGGGATCTACGGGCACACAACTGTAAAGAGGTCTATTCTGAAAACGGTAGTTGGGCCACCCCAAGGAAAAATCCTGGCTACGCCTCTGCAATAAATACAACAAAAAAATTATCAGTCAACAAAAAGAATCGACCGCTTGAGAGCTAGTAACTGTAATACTTTTCTTTAGGTTGATGTTAAAATATGGCCTTGGGATCGAAAAGTTGACCGGAATTTTCGAGAAATGGGTGCTTAGACTTTTTTGTTGCGATGACGCTTTATCCAGATGAGATTTCTGCTATTAAACAGCCGTTTGCATAATATATCCTTGGTTTAAATTATAGTTTCCTTTCTTTCAAAGTCCTTCCCGCAAATTACAATATCCAAACGCAAGGAAAATTACATTAAAACAATGATAACATTAAACCACAACATGTACAGAGTGACGGACCATTGAACAAGAAAGAATCGCGTTTACTTCTAAGTTTTTCAAGCGGAAATGAGTGGCTAGTGATTTGCCTGAATGCTTATTGCTAAGAATTTGTTCTGAATCTTTCATTTGAGCCGACGTTTAGTTTTCCTAATGTGTTGCAAATAATAACATCGGGACACAATGTTAAATAGGGGTAACATTGAAAGTCGCATCTTCTGATTATTAAAAGATGTTTGTTTCCTCACTTTTAAAGTGTATTACAAATTACGACAGAACATTGTGGCTTGTCGTTTTCCCTCATATCCCACTGGCGCGATTGGAATAATTGTTTTATTAAATTCCTTGAACTCCAAAAGTTCAGAAAGTACGAAAAACGAGCGAAAAAAGCGAGCAAATCCGAGCGAAATCGAAAAAACTTGATGAGACCGGATTCAATGTTGTGTAAGACCTTGTGGTCAGACAGACGCAGGCTCATCACCAAAACATTTCTTACCTTTTCGCGTACTTTTAAACGTCGGAATTGATCCAAACTTTCCACAAAAACGTTTTTTTTTTTTGCTCTATTCAGAGAAATTTCACTTTCAGGCGAAAACAGCTATTAGCTTAGCAACGCTAAGGTCAAACTAAGGTATATGAGCTGATAACCGAGATTGAGTAAACCAATCAGAGCGAGAGAAATGCAATAACCAAGGTTGAAATTTTAATAATTTAAATTATTAAACATAAGTAAAGTTCTTGTTGAACTTCAGTGGTAACATTGCTTGATGTGAGAATTTCAATAACAGAAGACAGTAAAGATGTAAATAACTGCAGTTATCAATTTTGAATGGCAAGTTCATTTAGTTATAAATCTCCCCTCAAAACAACAGTACAGTGCAATCTATTTGAAAACGGTGATCTTGTCTCTATTATGAACAAAATAGGTACGCATTGCGTACGTGTGGTAGAGCACAGTGCTTTATTCCGTAACTGTCAACTTCGCTGCGTTTTTGTTTTGCAGGAGAGTCAAGTTGTCTTTGCGTAATATGTACCTCTAATATTACGCGATATTGTTTTGGTACCGTATATCATTTTATTACACATAACATGAGAATTTAATTCCATAAAGTTCATTTGTACAAATCAATACGTTTATTTTTTCAAATGTGAAAAAAGCCTATACAACCAATCAGAATGGAGTACAGTTCTTTCATGAGTGGGAGTAATACCAATCAACGATAGCGTTAAAGGCTTTCCAAGCCAATCACTCGTGCATCTCGTGCAAATCGTACGTTTTTATTGAATTAAATTAAATTTGCATTTGGTTATATTGTTAATGAGTTTGTTTCTAATTTGCGTTCAAGAAACTATTTCAATGAAAAGTTTCGTGTTATGTGTAATAAACAGCTCACGACATAGACAGTGCAGCGTACGGGGCTGTATTCACTCGTTGTTTGAGTCAAGAACCCTCACTCACTCGCTCGCTCGTACCTCGCTCGTTCGGGTTTTTGACGCAAACAACTTGTGAATAAAACCCCGTACGCCGCACTTTCTATGACGTAAACTATATATACTGCTATGGTAGATGTGTCGGGTAAATAGCACCCCTGAGAACGTATGGTTACTAGCAAAAATACTAAACCCAGAAAGATTAAAGAAAATAAAAGGGAAGCAAGAAACATTGGCTTCTAAGGCTGAAATGTTGATCATTTTCAAGTTCCCTTACAACTTCTTTTTCACAAGAAGTTTTAGCGTGTACTCCGAGACAAAACTTCATTGACGTTAAGCCCTGCCGTGGGGGTTAGTATCTGGATGAGAGACCTCAAAATATACGACTTGCTCTTAGAAACATCATACCGAAAATTCTATTTTAACGCTCAAAATGCGAAATAAGTAAGGTACAGATTGTTAGCTTCCTTTACGCAAAAGGAGAAGAAAGGAAGGAAGTTTTCGGGACGGTCGATGGAGAATAAAATATTTTGCCATCAGCAACAAAATTCGCGATATGAAAACAACATGAATTTTGAACCACGAACAAAAAGTTACCATCAGCGAAAAACATTGAGAGGTTTTATCTACGTTCAATTTTTCTATTGTACTGTACTTTTTTTGCTGCATAAGTAAATCGCGAAATCTAAAGTGACATGGAATTGCGGCCGCGGTAATCAAGTTACCTTGCACGTTAAAACCAATTGCAACAACCTTTTAGAAAAATAAGTGG
>NC_090888.1:64436601-64454101 GCF_036669925.1 Montipora capricornis
AAACCCAACACTTTTGCCAGTAACTCCCAACCAGACATAACTTGAGCGCTGATGTGTAGTAAATCATCTTCTGAGGGAATGCCTGTTTTTATTTGAGCCATGGCTAGAAAATAGAATAATTTTATGTTAATATTAAAAAACACAAAAGCAGCCTTGGTTGGATGTGAGTCCTAGTTTATTTTCTGTTCAGCATATATTGTTCTTTTTATGAGGAGGATTATTAAAGTCACTTTGTTTTCCATAGCTTGTCAATACTTGGATGATTATTTAACTTTCTCCCTTAACTCTCAAGAAATCCTCGTTGGTCTAGTGATTATTGTGATCACCTCTTAATCAAAGGTCCATCCTACTTGGAGCACCTCCCAGAAAAATTGATTGAATATCATTTGACCTTGACAAAAATGTGGCCATAAATGGTAGATACACCTATTTAGTATACACTAAAACAGTGGATAGGATTGAATGCGCAAGCACCACAGCCTTAAGGCCAGATAAATTTCCTATAGCATCAACTCCATTCTGGGACCACACTGATTTTTGGCGGATAAATTCCAAATAATGTTCGGTTTTCTGTAATCTTCCCATGCACTCAGCTAGCTGTGTGGCTACGGCCGTTATAGCTTGATGGTGATCATATTACATTCTGAACTCTCATTGGCCAATTTGAAACACTATCCATGCACAATAATTAGACTGCCAATGAGAGTGCAGAATGTAATATGATCGCCATCAAGCTATAACGGCCGTAGCCACACATCTACCTGAGCCCATGGGAAGATTATAGAAAGCCAAACATTTATTTGCCAAAAATCGTTGTGTGGTCCCGGAATGGAGTTGATGCGATAGGAAATTTATCTGGCCTTAAGGCTGTGGTGTTTTTATGGCGATTTCGACCGTTGCTTTGTGATGCGAGAGCAATTTGTAAGACGAGATCGCCGTGAGTAACCAGCCTTTCTTCTCTTTATGAGGGAAATGACAACTAATGACATCGCAAAAATTCGTAAGCCACAAACCCATCTACAACGGACACAGTTTGCCCTCCGATTGCACAAAAAAGACGAGGACAACTGTACGTAGAGGTAAGTGAAGTTATTTAGATACATTTACAGCTTATTTTTATAGCATTTATAAGCTCAAAGTTAATTTTCCCATACAAAGTCTATAAATGGTACACCAAGCTTGGGCTGCCTGTGAATAATCCAGATAGAATGATCATTGCATAAAGGTAAGCGATTTTCTGAATTTAATGACCAACCGGATGAGAATGGTGCTTACCATTCACTACTTGGCATTTCATCCCATATATTTACTCAATCTTGTGAGAAAGGGCCTGGAAACAGAAAGGGTTGACTCGCTGGCCCACAGACTATATGGGTGCTTACCATTTAGCCAAAAAATCCAGAAATTTCGGTTTGAGGTCAAATGGAAAGGCAATTTTCCAGAAAATTTCGGAAATTGTGGACAACTTCCAGAGGTAGTCCTCTTTTTCTCTTCGGAATGGAATTTGGGAAATGCCCTTACCATTGCGAGAATCGTTCCCTTTCCAGGCCCTTTCTCACAAGATCAAGTAAATATGCAGGATTGAATGGCGAGTGGTAAAATGGTAAGTGCCATTCACATCCGGTTGGTCATAAATTCAGAAAATCGCTTACCGGTACCTTTATGCAACGATCATTCCATCTGGATTATTTGGCTAAATGGTAAGCACCCTATCTTTTCATATGCAAATTAGTGACTGTGTAATCTAATGTGCTGATCAGATCGAAACTTCAACACCCTTTCCCCCCTAACCCCCGGACAAACCTGGGCATTTGATTATCTTTTTTTTTACCCAGGGAGTGGGGAATTTGACCTTTGCCTGCGTGGGGTGGGGAAAATTGAACCGGAAGAGTCAGGTTTCAAACGGTTTTTTTTTTCGGGCGCTGAAGTCACTAACAGCCATAAAACACTTGTTTGGACTCGATGGAAGAGATATAGCATTATGTGAGCTATTGGCTTACAAGATAGGGCTTCAAAAGTTGGGGACAGACAGACAAATCCGGCGACAGGGGTAGGACATTTGGACACTATTATAGCCCAAGGGAGCGGGAATTTGAACGATCCAATCTTCAAAAGTTCAAATACCCGTGGTATGCCCGGGGGTGGGATGTTGAAGTTTCGAGTTGATCGGTGCATAACCAAAATTGTTGTACCGGGAAAGATATAATTGCGCCGGCCCCAGAGCGTAGCTTAAGAAAGAGATCCAGTTTGACAAAATAAAACTGCATTATTAAGCATATTACTAACCCATTCTGCCATTAGTATGATCTAACTGATCATCGCAACTCCTACTAGTACATACCCTTCGCTCTGGTCTTCCGTTTGATAATTAATCGACGGCCATCTTAAAATGGCGCGCAAAGTATTATGGGATTGAGTGGTAATTTTGGCATTCCCTGATTATCGTGGACGAAAAAATGGACTTTTTCTCTTTTTCCCTTTTCCGCACTACTCGACAATATGATACTTCAATTCTTCACTTCCTCAATTTAGGCTCCGCCCGTGAGCAGTGGGTTTTGTTTCCATAGTGATACCGCTGTGCTAATACACCTAAGGCGCATTTAAATCGAACGGCGCGGGGGCGGCAATGGAAAAAGTTGGATCAGTTTGTTGACTTCCACGTTTTATACCTTGCGCTGGACTATTCCACGATGTCTCTCTTTGCTTGTACTCAGTGCAATGGACGTTATCCATTCGAGGAGTTATCTAAGGGCGACCAACTTTGCAAGGTAAGATGAACGCATGTAGCTTCCATACACCAGTGATACACCAAGCTGGGCGAGAGTTCATATTTGATTAACGTAAACGTTTTATATTTCTTCGTTTGGTTGATGGCTTAGATATTCTGTTTCTAAGTTTGAACTTAATTTCAATGTTAGTTGCGGTGAAACCTCAATTTTACGGAAGAATGTGAATTTCGTGAGGGCTGGGGCCCGTTTCTGGAAAGTCCCGAAACTTTACGGGCCGTCTTCGGGTCTCACAATTCCCTTTGTATCTCAAGAACGCAGAGGATGTAATTCGTCAGACTTCACAGCTATTTTTCATTTTGTTGCCTAGAAAACATGTTAAAAGATCGGCTTTCTAAAACAAGCAGTTGGCAATTCCACAAATGGCTTTTCGGGCCCGAAAAGTTTTCGGGACTTTCGAGAAACGGGCCCCAGCAGCTGGTGTCAAAATTCATTATTTTTATTGTGTGACATATAACGTAGTTAAAGATGTGTCACGTACATGAATATTTACATTTATTGGTGGTTGGTTGACTTAACAGTGTGTATCCAATATACACAAAGTTTTTACTTTGTGTGATGTGAAAACCAGGTACAGCTAGATTACAGAATACAGTGAATAACTTACCACATTAATTAAGCTCAAAAGGATGCCACTGCATCCCCACAGTCTAATTATTTGGCCACTTAGTTATTTAAACAATGAATTGAAACAACAACAATACACATATAAGATACCTCGTTCCTTAATCAGCACTGCTGACCACGGTGGCAGTACATTGTTGCTCCTTGGCGTGATAAATTATTCATATTCATTCATTATGGGACTGCGGACAGCGCTGGCAGTCCTTTTTACTGCTTCGACTCATAACATTCATGTTCTTCGACTACGGGATTGCTGACCGTGGTGGCAGTTGGTTTTACTGTTTTGACTTACCGGTAACATATTCATATTCTTTGACTACGGCACAGCGGACTGCGGTGGCAGTCCGTTTTTATTGCTTGTAGTTATAATTATTCATATTCGTAGACTATGGGCTGGGGTGACAAGGTTAAATAGTAACTCTTCTACTGATGGTGGACGGGTATTCTGTAATTGCTCCAAAGGTACACCTGTATAATGTCATCAGTAAACAACTTGATATTTGAGTAGACATGATTGTGAATGTCTCATTCATTTCCGATTTGACAGTCAGGACTGGCGAATACAGGAGACCTTGGGGAATTAAGTTTCAGACCTGGGTTTGATTCTCAAAAGGAAGAAACTGTTGTGAAAGGAAAATATTGTAGGATAATCCCCAACCCTTATTTAAAATCAGTTTGTTTCTTTAAAATTGTAATAGGATTGCCGAAAAACTTTTCCCTTGGTGACTTGTACCTATTGCCGTTTAGAATTTCATCTATTTAGGTGAGTTGTTTGATCTCCTTTTCTGTAAGCTTACACTTGAGTTCACTGATTGACATTTTCCTGTAACAAAATGGATCCATAAAATAATAATTATTGTAATAAACTGTACACATAACAAGCATTATGATGAATAAAAATTATGTTTTCCAGGGATACTGAAAACAAACCAGTTTGCAAGAAGTGTTCTTATAAGTTCAAAATGTATGGGCAGGTAATTTGAAATATAGAAGTTTATACCTATTTTAAAAAAAAGTACTGTTTGTGAAGCGTACAGGGGAGATCCCTGGTGTTGGTGGTCTATCTCTCAGAGAATAGACCTTATTCATGACAGCCACCGTGTTGGATAAATTTCTATTATCATGCAGATTACACACTTTCAGTGTTTGCCCCCTGTATAACACTTGGCTAATTTACATGACAATTTGAAAACCAACCTGGCGGCTATAGTGAATAAGGCTTATTGTAAACTGTCGTGGGACTGTAATATGTAATATGTGCGGTATACAAATCCATTATGATTACCTTGTAATTACCATATTTTGGCACAAATTGTGGGACTGTTATGTGATTTCACATTTTTTTTCAACATTTTTTTTTTGTGGAGAATTGTGCTATTATCCAACTGAAGATTTCTGATGCTTCCTTTAAAATCTGAAATTATGAATAATAATTTATTTATCTTTGTCAACAGCCTTCCTGTTGTGAGTATTGTAACATAAGAGCAGCATTTGAGGGGAGCAAGTGTTCCAGGTAACAACAATGAAGTAGTTGATCAGTTGAGTGGCTGTATGCAAAACTGCCATGTGTGCAACCGGTCTTTTTTCTTTAATTTTGACTTTCCTCAAGCTGTTTGAAGTTTTGTTTCGGACTTGCAACAATGTTCTGAAGAGTTAGCTTGAATATTCTACTGCAGTGCTTAAACCTTGAGAAACGTAGATCTTTCTTGATTTTAATTTGTAATTTCCTTTTAATTAAACTTGATTATGTACACGTCTACTTGTACTTCATGACTCAGGTAAGATAGAGTATGAATGAGGATGTAATGGATGAGTTACAATGATGTCTAGTTTAGGGCAGTTATAAGAATATTGTTAGCGGTGAAGCTGTGAGGCTTTACTTAACATAAAGTTCTGTTAAGTTCAGTGGTTTTCTTGCATCAAGTAAATCCCTGCCAAACTAACTTTTCATTCCCATTATGTTTTTGAGACAGCAAGTGATTTTAATGTTTGCAAACAGCCATTCCAAGATTACCAACCATTTTCAGAGTGATTCTAATTCTAAATATACAATTATTGTAAAGTCATCCTTAGTTTATTGTTATTTGAATTAAAACTAATTACCACGAGAAGAGCTTGGCTTAAAAAGGCTGAAGTGAACTGGTACACTGTACATGTAAACTACTAACAAACTTTCTCTGTGGAGGTAGTGGTTTATGATGGATAACTTATAAATTTTCCTATTCCCTCATTTTGTTTGAAATCATATTTCAATAACTTAATAGATCCTTTAATTCCTGCTACCTTCTTCAATGTTATCATTCCTTCTCCCTTTCAGTGATTAGAAGTTTCAATAATATAATTGTCTTACCATCTTGAAAGACTCTGTAAGTACATTGTCAAGTAGTTTTTGCACAATGGTATCAAACAACCAAACAAAGAATTGTTCCTATAGATGTTTGAGTTCGGAGAAAAAGTATGGTCCACCAGTTTCCTGTCAGCAGTGCAAATTGAACTGTGCTTTTGAGAAGCCTATGGAAGCAAGAGACAAGGTACAGTGTACCTATGATGTTTACACGTAGCATTAACTGTGCCCTTTAGTTTTTCAATAATTATTGTGTGTCAAAAACAGCTGCAAGCTTTTTTGCCCTCCTAATTTACATGCAATGCCCAAATTAAGCGATGTAACAAAGTCCGTGATCCAAACTGTCACTTTGAAGAGTGATGTTGTGCTGCCATCATGCCCGCCCTTTTATTATTTAATCGTTATTGTAATTTTAGGTGGCCAGTATGCTTTTTAAATTCTAACTATTGTAGTTAAACACAGAGTAAAATAAATTTGTTGCTTCTTTTTCTTACAGTTGTACATGTAAACAGGTTAAATTTGATTTTAGGTCAAAATGACTTTAGCTCAGGTTAATTTGTAATTTCTTTGTGTCTGGTATTCGTTGTCATAAATAAAGACAAAGAAATTACAAATCAACCTTGGTAAAAATCATTTTGGTCTGAAATCAGATTTATCCTGTGACGTGTATGTTTGGTCTGGTGTGTCATGAGACCTACACTGTAACTTAGGCTAAACCTCTTTTATAAACCCATCCAGGGTTACAATTTCAGCCTGAGGTTATTGCTTTTCTACATGCACTTTTGTAGCTGTGCAGAGTTAAGGGTTAAATGACTGCTGGAACATTTGGCTGACATACACCAAAAATGAGATTCACCTCATGACTTTTGCTGGGTTAAACTTTAATTACATTATTTTGTATTTCAGATAAAAGAGTGAACTTAAAAATTTGATTTACCAAAGCAAGGGCATCAATCAAACATTGACTATATCTGGGCAGCTTAAGGTCTTGAGTATTTTTAATACATCTATTAATTCTCTATTCAAAGGTGGATGGAAAAACTCTCTGTTTGTTGTGCACATTGTCTTACAAGCGAATATTACACAGAGCGAAAAAAGGAGAAAAGAGAGTAGGTGGACTGTATGAACACAAAAGAGACAGGTTCGTGTGTAACAAAAATTTCTAACGTAAGCCTATTTATTAAAATCTCATCTCAAAAAATTGAGAAATCAAGGTACAGCATATAGACAACATTTTAGCTTAACAGCTGGGGACTACACTGGAGTCTCAAGTTGATTACTCGTAAGTGACCAGAAAGCACAGAGTTGTGCCCTGATAGCTGAAAGAAAAAAGTGGAATTTTGTGTGCCAACCGTAATATTTTTTTGTGTTTCATGAGTTAAAAAGGTACAGTAACTATTACATGTATAGATCTTACATCAACTGTCAATAGTTTTCCATTTGTCCCTCAATGATAGTGTGTTCTGTATGTAGTAAAAGGGAAAAAAAATGGACTGATATCAGATTATATTATATAATAATAATTATTATTTTTGCATCTGTTGTCCTTTTCACCTTTATGAATGGAGTTAATTTCATAACATTTACACCTGTGTTTTTTTAAACAGAAAATCAAAACATGCAAAACTTTCAAAGAAGGAGAACAATGACAGTCCTAAAGATGGAAAAACTCCATCAGTCGCTGCTGCTGCGTTGGAGAGAATTGGAAGCAATCGAAGCAGTCCTCTGAATGCTGGACTCTACAGTAGCATGACCAAGTAAGTTGAAATTCTCTGCATATCTTTCCATATAAAAAGTCATAATAAATTATAAAAAGCCAAATAATTGTATTATTTGATGAGGTTTTAATAATAATTCTTAAGGTTTGAGCTAATTGTACAACTGTCATGTACTTGCCTTCACAATTAGCCAATCAGAGCGTGCGTTATATCGGCTACAAACACAAGTCATATAATAAACAAAACATATCAGTCCAGTTAATGTTTTTTCGGTTTAGGGTACATTTAACTTCTGAAACACTGCCTGTATCTTCATAAAGAGTTGCTGCTGAACTCCTTGTGTCGATAAATCTTTCTGGTCCCTTGAGGTGCAGTGTGCATGGCACTTTCATTCCTTCCCCATCTCCCTGTTTAACTGCCTTGCCAGTCACCACCATAGAACAATAGTTCTTCTTATCAGCAGGCAAAAAATAGAAAATTGTCTTAGCAAACAGCCTGATTTGCCATTCATTAAAATAATGCCCAATAACTTGGCCAGCACGGTGTTGCACGCAAATAGCCCTTATGCGTGATGATGTCTGACTAGCTAATTTCACCACCAAGCCTCGAATTCGAAAATTTGGCGTGAGCTAAATCCCAAAGGAGAAAACTTGAAAAGAAACCCCACGTGCGAACATTATTGCATATCCAAACAACGTGAATAATTTTGTGCAAATGAGGCTTGGTGGTGAAATTAGCTAGTCGGACGTCATCACGCATAAGGCCCATTTCGTACTTATAAACACTGTTTTCTCCTATGTCCGGTCCTTTGTTTTCAACTCCCGATAACTCAAACCCCTGATAACTCTAATCTTTTTCAGTTTCCAAGGCTGTTGCCTAAGAAAATTTTTCCGGAGCCCTTCGGGCTTTCCACATTAAAAGTTAGTAACCCGAGTCATTTTTCAAGAGCCCAGAATTAATTAATTAAAAGTGAGGATGAATCATCTTGTGATAAGCTAGGCGCCCATTCGGGCTACTTGTTCAAAAATTTGGTTGCCCGTGCTCACAAGTAAGGCACCCCAGGCGATCGCGCGACCGTTAGGCAGCAGCCTTGGTTTCCCTTGATGGGTCGATTTTTGGGGGCTGGACTTAAGTTGTGTGAGGAAGACAAGAATAATATTACATACAAAGTGTCCCCACATTTCTTCTCCTGCATTTAACCTAACCTAAAATAAACACTGTCAGTGACACTCAATACACTGTGTCGAGTTGTTGGAAATAGGTAGCAATGCTCAGACTTTACAGGACACTTTGTATCAAAATCGTGCATGAATATAATTACAATCATTCTGGACATAGGGGTTACCGTATTAATTAATAACCTACATTGTGTAAACTCCCGCAATCGCAACATCCAACAGTTTGGCTCCTGTTCGAAGCACTTAGGAGTTCCCTCAGTATGCCTGTCTTATGACAGAAAAAATTGGTCTTTCTTTTATTCATTCACTGGACTTGAATCTTACAATCTCCCTTAACATTAACATTAAAATTGCCTGGACTTTTTGAGAAGGCTGAAGTTCTGTCCTTTTAAAACACTCCTTGAATTCCTGGGCCAAAAGGGGCAAAACCTTCATTTATATTGTAGTTATAACTAAGGTTTGGTCTTCTTATTTGATGATTTGACAGTGATGCCAATAGTGAACCAATTATGTTGGAATCTCACATCACTGAACTTACTGAACTCAAAGAACAGGTACTATTATGTGTTTTTAGAGGTTATAATGGGCATGCATTTTAGTGTGGTGGAGCTTTCAGAAGATGTCACTGAACAGCAGTCTAACTGCGTGCTCCTTTTTTATTTTAGATGTCATACTGACTGTCTTTTATATGCTTGTATTAAAAGCATTCAACAATTTTTTCTTTTCCTTCTACATGTACTTTCGGGAGGCACGGTGACCTCATGGTTAGATTGCTTGACTCCGGAACGAGTGGTCCAGGTTTAGGTCCTGGCCAGGGACATTGTGTTGTGTTCTTGGGCAAGATGCTTAACTCTCAGGGTGCCTCTCTCCACTCAGGTGTATAAATGGGTACCGGTGAAAATGCTGGGGGTAACCCTACGATGGACTAGCATCCCATCCAGGGGGGAGTAGAAATACTCCAAGTCGCTTCATGCTACAGAAACTGGAGATAAGCCCCCGGCCTGATGGGCCTTTCTAGGCTTGTAACAGAGACTTTACCAACATGTACTTAAGAGTTTCTTTTTTGACAGTTCTGGTTCAACACGGAGACATTTATTTAGCATTAGAATGCTGAAAATGATGCAAAATTACACTAATTGTGACCATCCACGGGAAAACCAACAAAAAGGTGATGACACGGGCACGCGTGCATGACACGGCACGCTGAGCGTGACATACAACATGGCATATAGGCATATTTAATGAGTAGCACAATAGATGTCACGGTGGCTTTTGTTGTGCACACTGAGACACTCCAAACCTTTTGTTTAGCATGGCGTGTTGCGGGTCAGATGCGTGCCAAAACAGGCACAGTAAAATATGAGGAAGCAAAGGTGGTGAAGGAACAGAGGACTGTTCTGAAACCCTTCAACACCAAACTGTTTCATTGTCCCATTGTTTCCAAGGAACTGCATAATTCAAAATAAAGCTTATGTAATCGACAGAAACTGAAACATCATTTATTTTTTTAAATTTGATGTATAAGGCGAAGAAGAAAGACACAAAAATTATGCCTGAATCCTAATCGACTTGTATTCTTACCAATAGCCAGCTTAGCTTGAGAGGAATATCGAAGCCCAAGCTTTTATTTTTCCAGCGCGAAATTAGTGTACACTAACTGTGACACTCCTGTACGATACTTACGAATGGATGGTAAAGAATGGTCAATAATGAAATCCATGGAAATCCATGAAAGGAACGCAATGACCTAAAGAGAGTGTCCGAAGATCCCACTGGAAATCTGCTGTTGGAAATTTGTCAAAGATGTTCGCTTTGTTAGTAAAAAAAAATAGAAACTTGATTTACGTAGGTTGGTTATGTATTTTGTTTGGTGATATTATATTAACATTATTTTGCGGGATTTTCCAGCTATTTCCGCAGGTAAGTCGGCTCTCACTCGGCTTTGGGAGTAGCGTGTTATACTTGGTTTTAGCGTGCATTTTGGCGCAGCTGTCGTGGAATTTCACTCACTCCGTGTCTTTTTACCTGGTGCTTGATTTTACTTTTGCTGACATGCTCTTTTGTTTGGTATAACACGCACTATTGTTTACAACTTGTAGTAGCAGACACAAGAAAATTTTAATGAGGCGTGCATTACGACACGGCACTCCTGTGTTAAAGAAAATTTCTTTTGTCTAGCATGCTAAAATAGCGTCATCACCTTTTTGTTGGTTTTCCCCTGGACGGTCACAATTATTAATACCATGACAGCATGTACAGTGTATGCATTCAGCATTTCATTCAAGGGACAGTTTCACGGTTTTGCGCACGTTCAAGCTTTGGACTGCTAGCAGTTGTAAATTTTACAGTTTCTTACTGAACTAGATGATGTTCATTAATCGCTGAGAGTATTAATAAAAGCAAATGTATACACTGAATGACTCAGGCCCAAATTAAATTTGGTGGAAGATACTGCAGGTTTACACAAATTTAGTTTTGACCATTGAAGCTATTGTACTGGTCAAAACACTTTATTCTACGTACGAATTCTCTTTGCATGCAGTAGGTTCATAACACAAAGGAAATGATTGCAAATTAAAGTAATTCCAAGTAATTCCTGGACCACTTCTATGGCATTGTTTCCATTTTCTGCATCGGTGCTTCCGATTGTTTCAATGACAATGGATTTGAATGGGCTGACGTGACAGTTTGCCCATGCGCACAGATGTGAAACTCTCCCTTTCATAGCTGGTTCGGATGCTCTACCAGTGAGCTGACATGTACAGGATACCTGTGGGTACTACATGTGGGTCATTAAACTGGGTTCAGGTGACAAGAAGAGGTTGGTTGTAAAATGCTCTTTAGTGATGCTGGATTGTTTCTTAGCCTCTTCTGGGTCATGTTCTGGACCATGTTTGCTTTAAGTGACCAATAAAATTGTGTTTCTCGTTGGAATATTTGTAACAACAATTTGAAATTATTAATATTTTTGTTAGGTTATGAATCTTAAAAAGCAAGTTCAACAGAAAGAACAAGCACTGATTGAAAAAGAGAAAAAGGTGACGGTTTTACGATACAGCTAAATTATCCTGGACCGAAAGGAGTTGAGACGTTTCCCAAATTTCAAACTTTTGGACCTTAACATTAACAGAAACTAAGCCAACAGTGCCCCTTCCACTCACTTCACCAAACATGGGTCGTTCAAAAATACATTGTAGGACGATGCAAATAACCCAGCTGTGCCACAACGTTCTTTTGGAGAAGAGGGGCATTTCATTAAGTGCACACTTGCATCCCCCAAAAAAGTAATATTTACGTAATTATTTATTATTTACATTGATGTTTCTTTGGAAGCAGGTAATATTAAACAAACTTTCTGCCCATGAGCGCTTTAGAGATCTTGTGCAAGCTTAGTATGGCGTAGTATAGAGCAGTGGCAGTGTTGATTTGGTGTTATGTAGTGTAATGTATTGTATTGTAATGTAGTGTAGCATGATTGTTCAATCTTCGGTGGTGGCGAATGGTAAATGCGAGACTTTGCGAGACGGCGAGACCAGCGTTTTTCTTTGCGAGCCCGAGACATTTTGACTTTTTAGATTGCGAGACCGAGACTTCATAGTGTTTGACACCTTCATATAAAAAACGAGACTGCAAGATGCACATAACCGCTCAAAAAACGAGACTGCGAGACCCGTGAAATGCGACTAAAATTTTGCGAGACCCAGAGTTTTTGATGAACCATTCGCCACCCCTAATCTTTCATTCACTTACATGTACACATGATTGTATATATGTTTGTGTACTTGTGTCTGTAAAATGTAGAAACAAAAAAAGTAAGAAAAAGATTTACAGTGGAACCTCCATTCGAGGGAAAACCTCAGGACAAAGGCAGGTGTTCCCTGAACAGAGGCTGGGTTGGAATCAAAGATTAGTATTAAAATTTTTCCAGAACCAAATTCTGTGTTCCGTGAATAGGATTGTCACAAGGGAGAAGTTTCACTGTAGTTCATAGAAAGATGTTGTTTTAGACGTGGGCAAGGAGGTTAACTCAACAATTTCGTAAGGATAGAATTGTAGTAATATCTTGTTCACTTACCAGTTGGTGCATTGTGGTAGTGAGAAAAGAAAATGGTGTACATAATTTTAATTATGACAGATTTTGGATGGCCTTTTATTGCACCCTTTTTATTTTGTATGATCCATGAAACAGGTGGTTTTTTTCCACTCTGCAAGTTCCTTTATTCATCTTTTTGTTGAAACAACTTTAGATAACTGAACTTAAGGCTGAACATTGGGAAAAGGAGAAAGAATTTCGACAGAAGATTATCCAAATGCAAAAAGATCATGCAGATCGGATAGAAGGTTTACAGGTGTGTGGAAGCTAATAATAATTATAATTAATTTTTGTAGTTCACGATAATATTGGTAATGAATGATTACTGTAAAATTTCTCTAGCCTGCCTGTAGCAGGCATATTTTATCGAGCGAGTGCTAGATACAATTTATCCCGATCAAGTGTTTTGGTCACCATATTGGATTGGCAGGATCAAGGAAAGCATGGAGCAAGTATGATACTTGTTCCATACTTTCCTTGATCTTGCCAATCAAATATGGCGACCAAAACAATTGATCAGAATATATCTAGCACTTGCTCACATGCACGCCGGCTGCTTGTATGCAGGCTAACATTTCTCTTTAAAAGTGAAAGCTTAGAAGATTTCAAAGTAAAACGTAACAGTGGAGAAAAAGAAAGGGGTTCCCTTGCAAGTTCCCCTAATAATATTATAATAAGATAATAATATTCTTTAAAACTGTTTGGCAATAATGAATTTTACAATCTCACTAATATGGTCATGATTATTTTGTATCTTATTCTTCATTGCAGGTAGAAAGTCGAAATCTCAAACGACAAGTGGCCTTGCTCTCAAAGGCAGACAAAAGTAAACCAGAAAAGCCTGTTATCGCCTCTGGCTGATGTAAAGTCAAGTTCGTTGATAATGGTTTTGGTTATTTTTAAATTTACAATTTTTAAGTTTATTTTTCTGACAAATTCTTAGCTCATCTGATCAATTAGGGGATTTTATGCTATTATTACATTTGGCTGTTTAGCCTATTAGTAAATAACAATATTGGTTATTCTTCAAACTGGGACTCCTTAGGGTGACAGCTACCAGTTAGGTGTCTCCTTTGTGCCTGCGGCCACAAAGACAAGTTAAGTGCAGCCTTAGGTTGGAGTAAGTGTGTGTTTTGTTTTGGGAAGGCACAGTGGGTAAAGGGGTTGAGTTTTCTGAAGTGTGTCTGCCCAGAACAGAAATCTTGTACTTGTATATTCATACTCATACTCCAATTTGTGGCTTAAATATTATTTTTAAATTAATTCGTTATTACCGGTATTAAATTTTTGATCAAGATGTATAGTTGTTGAACTCAACATTAATAATAATAATCATTATTATTATAAGGCCTGTATACAATAAACATGACACTTTTTTCATGCTTTTGTAATTTTTTTCATTCACCAATGTTATTGCAAAGGTAGTGCTTTCCCCTCAGCTATTTAACTTTAGACTCTGAGTCTGGTCAGCAGTTCCATGAATTGCATAACCTTCCAAAAACTCGCTAGAAGTCACATGCATGAGCTGTAAACCCGATTAAACACTCTCCATTAGAATTTTTTATACAAAGAATAATAAAGAGCCCACCTTGTTTTTCTTGTATGCTAATAATTATCTTCCCCTCCCATTTTGAATCTTTGTTTGTACTCCCACTTGGGACACGCATTTTTTGGAATATTTTTGAAACTGTTAAAAAAAACTTGGAGAAACATGTTTTATCGGGTCTAAAAACACTGTACGCCTCATTTATTTAGACATTAAATTGATCAAAAGCGAATAAAATGTTTCATGTTTAATTTTTTGCTGCTTTTACAGTGTAGTTAACTAGCTACTCTTCTAATAATCATGAAAACTTTGACAATAAGGTCCTTTGCTTTTAAGCTAATTAACCCTTCCACCCTCTGTTAAAGAGGTTTCTCATTGATGAGTAAAATCAAATTAGAATTTGGAAAATGGTGAAAGTAGCTGTCTTTGGAGGCAAAGGACTGCAAGCAAAACTAGCAATGGGAAAGAATTTTTTGGTGTCAATCTGAAGTCACTCTCTGTTATTAAAAAGGCCAAAGTTTAAATCACTAATTTGCAAGCACTGTCAAAAGTAATTCATAAACAATTTTTATTTAGTCGCACTGGATATTCTAGTGACTCAAGAGGTGTTCAGAAATACAAAAACGTTTTTGCAATCACTGGTTTTTAACCTTGTTCCTTTTTTAGGAAAGTGTAATAAGCCAGGCAGACATTGTAGGTGAATTTTTGCTGACATCATTGTTTACATTTTTGTCTCATTAACATACGAGTTTGCTGACAGAAGGCAACAGATTATAAAACATAAAAAGAAAGTGTTAAAGTCAGTCAAATTTCCAATTTTAAGCCCTTTGGCTTTGAAACGAACGAGTCATTAGCCATCAAAATTCTTGAGTGGCGAAAGCACTAATAAGCCCATACATTCTTTTCAAATTTTCAAATTTTCACAGCGTCGTTACTTAGAGATTAACGTGGTATTTGGTAAATTGTGCTCGAAGTCTCAGAGGTAGCTCATTATGCATTGCATTTTCAATAGTTCGCACTGATTTTTTGGCTGATAGATTAAAAAAATGATGGGCTCATGCTAATGAAGCCAAAAATGTCAACAAAGATTCCCCTAAAGAGTCCTCAGTTTCAAAGCCACCACATAATGAAATGCACGCATACAAATAATTATTACAGAATGTTGAATCCTTTACATTCAAGTAATGCACACATATAACATTGCTGTAGATGGATTTTAATCAGAAAGTAATACTATTATTCCTCCAAACACATGTATCATCTATGTACAGTTTCAACTTATTATCATAATTATTTATACACTTATCCTGGACCATTACCTGCACAATTAATAAGGTGGCTGTTGGTCACATCAATAATTTTAGTTCAAGGTCACTGTTAATTTTTTGGAAGTAGTTATTCGCAGTTCTTAATAATTTCATTTCTTGACTTTGTAAGATAATCAATTTTTTTTATTGCCGTGTGTATTAATTATTTGTAAGGGGAAATGAAAATATTTCTTTTTGACAAGCTGTTGCAGCTACATGTACGTGTATTACAGTGTGCACCTGTTTGTGGCAAAATTGTCATAAATAACTGGAATGCAAATATATATAGGTTTAAAATTTTAATTCCCCATAATCAGAATGTCTAGAAGAGGTTATTGGAACTACTCCCTTGATACCCTCTTTATGGATGTAAACATCACTGTTTATCAGTATATACAGCAGCTGCTGTAGATTCTAGCTTGGAAAACATTTTCCTCTCTTTGAGTCTCTTGCACAACAATCTTCAGTCTTGAGATTTATAATCAACTGTTTGCTGATGCTTCACGTTGAATTGCTGCCAAGAATCGTCTGCTTCTCACTTCTTTATCTTGCAGAGTTTTAATCTGTGCATCCTTTCGTGTAATCTCTTCCCTTGCTGTAAGGTACAAGCTAGAGATGTTTTTTTTAAGCACGAGGTTTTCATCTCTAAGCTTCTTAATCTGGAATTAAAGACCAAACAGAACAGATGAATCTTTGGGGATGTTAAGCTCTGCTTCCAAGTACTGACCTACAGCTGTATGCAAGAAGTGTTTTCCATTTGTACTGAGTCGGGCGAGTACCCAAGTTTTCCAACTATGGGCAAAAATTTTTAGAGACCTTTAAAATGAACAGGTTTAGGACAAAATTTATGTAACTTGGGATAAGGGCTAAATATGGGCCTTAGAATGGTATCAGAAACCCATAAGGGTTGAAACGTGTAACGCGTGTTCACAGCTTCCGAATATTCAGTGCGAACTGATTGGTTGAATGTTCCAGTGCTAAGTACCATATTTGGAAACCCCTCGCTCTTGTTGTTCCAAATATGGTACTTAGCAAATTGAATATTCAGAAGCTTGTTTCCCAGCACACAAGGGGCCGTTACACGTTTCAACCCTTATGGGTTTCTGATGGTATCCCAAAGAGTTTTTCTGTGTTTCTGACTATTCAAGAACTGCAGCCATCGGGTGAAAAGGCACGTGGAAATGCTCTCCCAAGTTTTGCTCCGGGCACAATATTTGCTCATTTAGAAAGCAGAAAGATTTACTTGAAGTTCTTCATTTACACAAGAATCCTTCCTGCTCGGGGTAGAAATTTCACTGTGAATTTTTTGTTACACATAATGATGAGCTTTGAGCTTGTTCATCATTTTTGGTTTTTAAACTTACTTCAGCTTCCAGCTTTTTTATTGTTTGCTTGCTTTCTTCATGGAGTTTTTTCAACTGGGGATTAAAATATATTAAACTGGAATGAATCACCACATTAGCTAATAATGAACAAACAAAGAAATATGGAGATCTCGTCTTACAGAACATAAGAGAATTATCATACAGCAGCTGTACATTGAATCTATTAACTAAAACACCTTTTGACTTAACACTGTACAATTAAATTGATCGTATTCCATTCATGGCATGCACTCCAGTCTACTGCTTGTTAGAGTTTCTTGCAGTTCAATTTGTGCCCTATGACAGGCCATAGCTTACAGTACAGGTGATTTTAGAATTTAAAAAAAATTATAAGAAATTTCATGTAAATTACCGGTATGTTAACTGTGGAATGGAGGTGAATTGAAAGTTGGAAAGATCATCGCCATTAGATAAGAAACGATTGGATTTAAACATGCAGAAAGCTGGTATATGAAATTTCACCTGTTCTCATTTCATTCATCTTTGATGGGAACTTCCTGGTTTGATTGCTGACAAGTT
>NC_090888.1:64459101-64461601 GCF_036669925.1 Montipora capricornis
CTACAAAACAAGCGAATGCAGAATTAATTTATTCTGCATGCATAATGAAATAGGGACCTGTACGGAAATCATTCTGAATGTTCTCATAAGACTGTTGCATACGTGCCAACTCTCCCGGATTATCCGGGAGTCTCCCGGATACGGAACGAATCTCCCGGTCTCCCGTACGGGTCATTAAATCTCCCGGATAAAAACGACTCTGAACCTTTTACAGACGTTTCTCCATGCTAGACTCAAATTGCATCTCCAAATTTAAAAAAAAATCGATATTTTCAAATTCGTTTCATTGTTTCTTAATGCACTTCTTCATCTCTGAGTTTCAAACACACGTTAATAGAACTAAACAAAATGACTTCCTTTAGCTATCATAGCCATATTTATATAAATGAATGAAGGGGTAGTTTCTAAAGAAACTGTGGTGCTGCGTCGGTGGGGAAGTAGTATACAAAAATTTGGTTTATCAACGGAGTTGATGTAAATTGACCACCGTACAGAGATTGTTTGATTGGATCTCCGATTAACCAATACTGAAAAATTCTTGACATAAGTACCCTGTTTTCCTGCAAATTCACAATGGCAGCAGAATATTCTTGTATTCTGAAGGAGCTGCTGGGGGATGGGTGGGTGTGTTTAAGGGGGGGGGGAAGGAGGGGAGGGGGAGTGGGTAGGTTGATCGAGGGGGGAGGGGAGGGGAGACCGGCTGGAAAAAATCTCCAGATTTTAGATCTCCGTAGGTTGGCATCTCTGCTGTTGCGTTAAGAAATTGTGAAAAACATAGTTAACTCGCTGAGGTTTTAGGCATTTTCTGTTTTGGTCATGTGATTTACCAAATACAGTTGTGAGTCGAACCATACAAAGGAATGTTAAAAAGAATACACTTGGCAAAAAAGGATTACTGTAGAGTTAAAGGAATTCAAGAAATAACTATTTGAAGGGGTCGACGTCCATAGCGACGGATTGGTAGATAAGAGCTTAAATCCTTATTTCTGGTAACCAGCGAGGGTAATTCAATTAACTGTAACTTTGCACACTCACCCTCGTCTTTGACAATGAACGAAGAATTTGTTTTACCGTCAGATGCCTCTGTTTTCTCGACATAATCATCGTTCATCGCCATTTTACGAACTGATCTGCAGGAAAAAGGCAGGCGCCTGCAAGAACACCTCGTTTTGATGACGAGGTTAACAACTTCGAAGTTGGGTGAAGTTGACTTCCTGCTGTATTTTGCGCAATTTCTTCTCCGCTATATTCCACAGTTGGAAGTCGAAGGTTCAGCGTGATTGCGAGCTTCGCGACCGACGCTTACGTGAACGTTGAAGCGAGGAGCCGACAATAAGGCCGCGTCTGTTCTTTCTTAACCAATCTGTCTTTTTATGTCTGTGGTCTGCTTCCGGCAATTTTGTGCGCAATGAGATTGAGGAATTCTCACCATGCACGGACATTACGATTCTTTACATTCAAAAGGCAATGATGCCTGGGACGTGAAGACAGGTGATATTAGCACAAAGAAGCTTGGAGCTAATTTTCGTTTCGCGAGCAATAGATCCCTCGGCGAGAACCCGTGGGCGCGGACGGCACCAATTAATGGGGATTTCATTTTGATTGCTGAATTCTCAGAAAATGAAGGACCTATACCTGTGGTGAGTACATCTGTAATCATTTGAGACAAAATATGGGGAAATGAATGGTGTGTGTTGTTATTTTCTCGCAACAGTGAAGATGACATTGAATAAACTGTCCTAATATTGAGTCACGAGTTTCATGCACAGTTGCACCGTAGGGGTGGGGGTTACGTCAGAGCAGGTTTTTCAGCATCCTTCAATTAGTTTGCCAACACGAAGCTCTGCAAGAATTTAACTCTTGCATGCTTCCTTATGCAAGATTTTTTTTGGTAATTGCCTTAAATGTGCCAATGTTTAAGATACAGGGTAGTCATGATAAAGAATCTCTGAAACGGTTTTAATAATAATTGTTTGCATTTGGAATGTAACACTACGCATAGAATTTGGCATGAGGGAAGAAGAGGGAAATAGGTTGGGAGCCTGAGTTAAACTCATCACCAACAGATGGGGAAGATGCTGACAAATCAGTGGGATCCACACGCATGCGTGTAAGTAACCATGACAACCGTGTGAGCGGCCACCACCAAAAAGATCTCCAAGGTGCTTGGAGGACAGGCCTGCAAACAGGGCTGTCAAGGGACTGAACTCCCAAAGAAGTACCAAGCACCAACCACACACAATGATCAAACCTGAGAAACAGGGTACTCACCCAGACTTGCATACTACCTGTCTGAGGTTACAGAGAGACTGTCGGAAGACACATGGATGCCTCCAAGGTTGAACTACAGGTAATTCAAGGAGAATCCAAAATTGGAGCAACCCTGTCACTGCCGCAAAACAGGGGAACAAGACTCAGGACACAAATGCAGTGTCTGTTTGAAAACTAGAACAAAAGCCAAGGCAGCCACACCTCAGAAGCGAAGTATTCCTTCAAAGAT
>NC_090888.1:64466601-64491601 GCF_036669925.1 Montipora capricornis
TGGACCAATTCCATGGAAACGGTTGGTACTGCAAAATCCCGATCGAGAAAGAACCAATAAGAGTGCTCTGATTTGTCTAAGACTGGCTTAAATTGCCATATAATAAAACGGTGTATTTACATGTATTTATTTCTTTGATCGTGAGCAGGCAGTATCCTGAAAATCCAGCAATCTGATTGGCTGCAGGAGGGGGCATAATGTGTTTCCTATCTCTTGACCACGGTTACGGTAACCAAGTGCGCTCAGAGAAAAGTGGAGCTGTGAATTTAATGAGCAAAATTTTAATTTGTTGTAACAGTTTTTGGCCACTTGTTGCTTTAAGGTGTTTTTGAACTTTCAAAACAATTTGGATTGTGATGAAGGCTATCACAGCAAAAGCGAATTTTATTACCCAAATGAAAAGGATAAAATTATAAAGAAAACAACACTGAAGTTCACCATGAGTGATAAACAAAAATTTATTTTGGAACACAGTGAAGCCAGAAAATGAATTATGACTGTGCTTATGAAAATACATTTTCAGTGGATAATTTGGAAGGTGTTGTTGTTGAATTTCACTGAGTTTGTGGACGCCACGCTGACATTGTCATTGTTATGACGTTGTCATTGTTATGACGTTGACATGTGACACCTACTCACTTTAAACGTCAAAAGGGCTTCTTCAACACTGTACATTTCGCCAAGTTCAAATCATTCACTTTTGAGAGTGAAACTTTACAAAATGTAGAATTGAAGCTCCATTAATTTTATCATACTTTTATTGACACATTGATGAGACAATGTTTAAAATAAAAATGAACAGTTTTTCCGTAGGCTAGTAGTTTCTCCTACCCTTAAAAAAATGGAATAAAGAAATAAATGAAAACGTTTTTCACTGGCCTAGGTTGGTCCGTGTAGGAAACAGCCGTGCCCTCGGTCTCAAGTATACAACCAAGGGCCACACTTAAGACCGTACAACCACATTTTTTTCCTATACGGTCCTCCTGGCCGGTGAATAACGTATATGTGCAATATATAGGGTTATAAAAGTGGGTTGCATGAGCTCACGTAGAAGGTGATTACACGTTCAAGAGTAACATGAACTGCTAAGTATTAGTCAGTCCTTTCTATTACTTCTCTCAATAAACTCAATTAGCCATGTGGGAAGTAAATACTGGTACATCTGGGTAATAAATTGACAGCATGTACATATTCAGTTACTATTTTTTACCTTTGCCTAAAACTGAACTATTATGTTGTAATAAAATGTAATCATCCATCTTGTTTAACTTGCAGGGGTGCTAATTTCTCTCTTGTTGAAGATACGCAGTTGCTTTTATCACAGAAAAAAGATGGTATTTACGCTTATGTAAGTTCACAGATTGGGTTGGTCATTAGTGCACAAGACTTATGTCAAGGAAGTATTCAGCAATTTGGTCAGATATCGATTGTGACTGTCACAGTAGTTTTTTTTTCTGACTCTATAAACACCAAATCAATAATAATGAAAATTAGTACTTCAGGAAGTGTTGCTGGGTCTGCCAGTTGCAAAAAAATTCCAGAGCAGTGTCTTATAGAAATGCAGTATTCTCCCAGTGCCAAATTGAGTGTGTTTCTTAGATCTTTTGTTAAATGTAACCTTTCACAGGTTCACCATTTTACACTTTATGACATCCATGCACGTGGCTTTGTGAGACCTTTTTGTATGTGCTACATTTCTAGATGTAAAAGGTATGGAAATACTTTTCCTCATTTTTCATGTTTATGAAAAAGCATATGCATACCCATCCGTAGTCACATTTGGCTCAAAAGTCATCCAAAGTTAATTGCACATGGACTTCATCTTAAAAATGTTGCCCTAAGTTTTTATTACTGGTAGTTTGCGCTTTGTTTCCTTGGATTATTCTATGCAAATTATTCACCATTTTTTCCTGGCATCACCTTTCCAAAGTCCTTTGTTAAGTTCAGCCAACAAAAGGAAGCTTTGAGGCAGTGGATGGTACCATGAAATTATGCAGAGCAAGACTTAATTGTGTTATGCTTTAGATTGATTTTTTTTCGATGAGGGTACAACACTATAATTATTATTTTAATTTATTTTTTCTTTTTCTTTTTTTCTTGTCTACATGCATATACGCGCAGAAAAATGTTTGCCTTTCTTGATCATCTAATGGATGAGTTTACCAAGGTATTTAAAAGTGACCAAGTCAGGATTGGGTTGGCAGGGTAGTGAGAAAATCGCCTTTACATATTTTATTGGTGTCCTTGGTTCAATTTCCAGACTTGATGCCATTATGTTTGGGTTGCATTTGTTTGCCCTCTACTATACACTGAGAGGTTTTCACCAGTCACTCTGGTTTTACCCTCACAACGAACACTTTGATTTCATTTAATTTGCTTTAACTTGATTTTAGTACAGTCTCCCCAATTAGTGGAGGTGGCTTGGTGCAGTGGTTAGGGCATTGGATTTGCATGCAGTTGCCCTGGGTTCAAATCCTATTCTAACCTCTGGTTTGGATTTGTTTCCGGTTGTCCTGGACTCAAGTCTACCTACCAGAACTGCCTCCTGCTAGGTGAGGTTCTTAATTAATCATGTTGCTGATAAGTTGGAAATATTAAGATTAATAAAAAGTGAGGTGCCTGTAAACTAGCGTGATAGCTAAGTGCACCTCCACTATAAACAGAGCATTTAAATTTTAAATTTTTTACCTTTATATTTTATTATTATTATTATTATTATTATTATTATTATTATTATTATTATTATTATTAAAGGTACAGTAGACTGACCAATTTGGCATACGGTGTATTTATTATAAATATCCTCTTTTCAGGTTTCAAGGTTGTTTAGGCATGGCAACCGAATAACATTTTTGCAAGATCTTGAGCAGCGGTTAGCTGAAGTCCTGGCTCTGAGGGACTCTAGTTCATGTAAGTGAAAAGGTTTCACACTATAAGTGAATGCATTTTAATAATTATTAGTCAAAGGGCACAGATTTTAGCAACAGAGCAAGCTGAAATTGTATAGTTGGATTAGGAATCAAAGCATAAGTGCCCATTGTAAATTAACCTGCATAGCTAGCAGGATATTTTATCGCGGGATTATTTAAACACGCACAAGAGCAACTGGCTTTTAAAAGGCAAAGCAGCTTTTTTGAATCACAACTAGTCTGCATGCCAGTCGTGGCCCACTCGGGGCCAAAACAAAACCAAGCAACTATCATACTTGTAGTGCTTGAATAATCCTGCAAGAAAATATCCTGCTAGCTATGTAGGCTAATTGTAAAGTTGCGCTGAAAAAGATTTTGATAGATCCCTGGTTGCACATTCTCTTGAATTTCTCTTTTTAAGTATCCCTCTTTGCAACAGACATACCATAGCTCTGGATCGAGTCTGTCTAGGAACAAAATTGGAGGTAACCTGTTGCTGATGGAAATAATTAATATAAAAAAATTATGTTGTCTAAACCTACATTTACATCAAGTAGGTTAACCTCTTGTTTCACAAGGGCGTTTGTGTCCTCATCACGACTGACTGGTTCCTGCTCAACCAGAAGAAATGTCTTTTTCTTTTGCGTTTAACTTAACCTACAATGGCTGCTCTGATTTGAGTTCACTGTTTTTAAACTGAAGAGCTTTAACAGTCTTCTCAAGTGTCTCCACTCTAGCCTGCACCTTGTCAAACCCACGATCTCTGAAGTTCAACAATTTATTAAATAACTCTCAATATTAAATGGTTTGCAGCCATAATAATTACCAACACTCCACATAAATAATTAAGGGCCAACAACATGAAAGATAAGATTATAAAAAAATTGAACGCTAAATAAATTCAAAAAACATGTCCATCTTGCTCGCAGTGTCATCGCTGTTTCAACTGGCTACAGAGAAACCAAGAGACTCTTGGAACTACAGAATCTTGCAATCCCAGAATTCTAAGAGAATGCCTCAAAATGTCTGCTTTTCCAGACTTCGGGAGATGTTTTCTTGACCAGCTGCTTTTCTATTCTTGGTTTTTCAAAGACTCTGTTAGCCCCCCTGGTGTAAGATTGCCTTAATAAATTATTACCTAATGACAAGATGGCAGGAGGATGCCAACAATGTTTTGAAAATCATCCTGGCATTTATTTAAGAGTTGGCTAGAAGCTTTTAGCTTTGTTTCGTTTGTATTTTGTGCTACAGATTCCATGCGATATATTGTTGTATTTCAGTTCGAAACATCACCAGGGAAGGACTTGTTTGCCAGAAATGGATGGTAAATTTTCACTTCTATAATTATTGTGATGCTCAACATGTTAATTTATTGTAACCTGTTTAATAGCTAATTAATAGCACCAGTGGAGGAGCATCCAAACTAGTAATGAGAATTTCTAATCATAGATTTGGCTTTTGTTGGGTGCACTGAGATTGTTTCCAACTATCACAAGTCATCTTTGACAAATACAATTCTCGATTCACGTCGCATTTCTGATCACTTTGCTTTACAGGATTCTGAGAATGCCATGTTTCGATAGTGTCACTTGCAGCAGAATGGCAGGACACTTATCACTTGAACTTAGTTTAATGGCATTGCTCCCAAAAGTCTTTTGTGTACATGTCGCTCAGTGGAAGAGCATCTAAACTTGCATTGCATTGCATGGTTGCACTATGGTTAGAAGCACTCTGATTTTTCAAATATTCTTAAGTCACCTCTAAGGAATACGTCTCTTCATCTTAAGTTGATAACTGGAAGCATAGTAATTTTATTTTTATTAAATGTCTTCGTTTTGATAGGAAATGGAAAAATCTAGGAGTAATGTAAAGGAAGAACATGAGCGTATTTTGAAGGAGACCAAAAAATTAATAGAAGTTCTTAAACCTCATATGGTGAGTTTTATGGTTGTCAGTCAATAACATTCAGGAATATAATAAATTATTATGTAATCCATACTTTACACAATAAAGCCATCAAGTCTTCATATTCTGTACCTTATTTACATGGTAAGGCCTACTCTATAATAAGTACAGCAGTATTTTTAAAATATTTAAGTTTATTTAGTATTGAAACATTTAAAACAGAGTCAATTTTGTGAAATAATCAAATACTTTAGGTAATTAATTTATGAACTCAATTTGGCAAGACAACAGCATAATCATTTGAAAGTGTAATTCAACCTGCAGTCACGGCAAATTTGTAAATTGTTGTGAACACCATGAAAGGGCTGTAGAAGAGTCAAAATAAGTCCTTTATTTTGTTTGGAATGGTGAAACTGCCACAGGGCTATTAGAGTGTACTGTAACATTAGAGCAGAGCACATACAAAGCAATGTTCACCCATGCATGCTCCTAAGCCTTTTGCCCACCTATCCCCTATTAAAAAAATACTAAGGGGCTAATCAAAGTTCTGATCCTTTTTTGTGGACTCTGTTTGGTGCAACTGTTAATAATTGAGTAAATTGAATGACAGCATCATTTTGGGACAAAATATTCGCTAAAGTCGCTAGTTCAGACTTAAGTTTAAGACAGGTACATGTACTTCTGGTAATGTCCTTTTCCTTCATCCATGTATCAGTATGCCTTTTTGCTTTGTCCTTCAACAGCAAGACTCAAGAATAGTGCAGCAGTTCAAGAGACTGGAAAGCATGACTGAAAGTAGAACTCGCAGCCTTACTGATGCATGCGACCCTGATCTTTTAAGGCAAAGAAACAGTGATCACATGTTGTCTTACCTTGTTAAGCAACAGCCTGTTTTAAGGAAAGGTAGTATTTTGACACATTGATAATTTTTCATTATTTCCTGAATTGTGAGCAATGACTGCACTCGTTAGACTTTAAGATAAACCTTTTTGGTGGATTTTCTCCAAAATGGTGTAAGGTACTTATGAAAGCTGCAAAACAGGAGTACCCGGTAATTCTTTCTTGTGAATTAATTACTTTGCACCCAAATGTCAGATGATTACCCCTCAATGGTCAATATACTTGTCTAAAATCAATCAATCAATCAATCAATCAATCATTTATTTTAACACGTTACGTCAAGGAGCTATAAAACTCGTTCAAAATACGAACGTGTATAAATAAAATCTATAATAATTACAGCCATATAATACAATTCAATTCTAAAGACAACAAAAAGCCACATACTAAAAACGTGACTTGGAAAACTCTAAAACTCGTTCTAAAAGCAGTTAAAAGCTACGATTGTACACTATAAGACGCGTTCTAAAAAACTGCAATCCTGCAATTTACTTTTAAATTACTAGAATCACTTGAAAGACGCATATGAGAAGGCAAACTGTTCCATAACTTAGTTAATGAATAAGTGACAGAATTCTTCTTAAATTTACAATTAAATTTAGGTAATTCCAAATTCAAGCCCTCGCCTCTTAGCCTATACGGTGTATGCCTGTATTTAAAAAGGTTAGCAATATATGTAGGACCTGTACCATTTAGACATTTAAAAAGAAGTATTAACGCCTGATGTAAGCGCCTACAATATAAAGATGTCATGCTAGCCGCAGTGAGCAGTTCGTCGTATGACATTGACTTGTTGTGCCCAATTAATGTTCTCAAAATATAACAGTTACCATCTTCGAGACGGTTGCGTTGACCCGTACCTATGCCTACAAACAAAGGACCACAGTATTCGAGATGAGGTAATATAAATGCTTTACAAAGTTTTATCATTGCATCATGAGGAAGAAAACGCCTTATTCTTCTCAGAGCAGAAGCCTTGGCATAGGCTTTCTTTAGTTGATCTGACATGTGTTCTTTAAACCAACAAGTTCATCACGTCAACCTGACACTTACGCTTTAGGCTCTACATTCTTTCTAACACTCTGTAACTCACTCAAATATGTATTTCTTGTCACTTAATCATATTTAATTATGCAAGTTTCGCCTAGTTGTTATATAAGTCCTAACGGTTTTTCAAATATTTTGTAACTGACGATGATGTTTGTAACATCGAAACATATCTTCGAAATTAAAACATGTCATAACTTTCTTAAAGATATGTGTTCTTTATAGGATAAGTCCTTGTCTAAAGTTACTCCAAGAATCTGAATAGATCGGAGAAATTCTACTTGAGCATTATTAAGAAATAAAGAATAATGATAGGCACAGGGTCCGACATATAATGCTTGAGTCTTAGCACAGTTCACTGTTAAATAGTTGGACTCAAACCACAACGAAAATTTAAAATAGCAAATAATAAATCAGTGATACTATACCTCAAAGCATTAAACCCAGGCAAAATGTTTTATTCATTGTACATGCAATTCACTAGCTTTTAATCATGACAAAATTTTTGATGTGGACTAAACTTTTGTAATTTTATACAGTTTGCAACTTACAGGCTTAATTGCTGGTTCTGTGAAGACAGTGAGAATTTTTTCTATAAAGTAGTGCTAATTATTACCTAGTAATACATCCAAAATAAAATATTTTTATTGCAGCCTTTTCACTACCAGATATGAAAAGTCTATTGGCTGGACAAAAAGAAGTAAGCTTGACTTTGTGTTTCTAATACAAGTTGTTGGAACTACCAGTATGTGTAAGGAATACATGTGTATCCTGGAAAGTTAAGTTTTTTTCTGTCCTCAACTTTCTGACCCAAAAGATCCAAATCAACAATGCCATCGAAAATCCCAAGCTTACTTTGTTGAAACATTTTCCTTATTATTCCAATCCACTCATATGCATGCTCAACACACAAACTTAGACCAAGCTTTCCTGGAATTAAACTGTAGGGAATGATGTTCAAATTGAAAAGGGATAAAAGCACAAATTTGTGAAAATCACCACATGCTCTAGTTTTTCAGGGAAGTTAAAGGGACTGTGTCATGGCAGTTTTGTATAAATTTTACCAGTTACTCGCCCCTACTCACTGTGCAACATTAACCCAGAAATTATCTTTAAACAACACAACTCAAAGGTACGTGACAAACAAATGTCTGACATACATAATTACTTTGACATACATAATTTAAGTTACAACCAAAAGTGATAAACTTTGAAAAACTGTAATGGGCTGAACAGTTTTCAAAACCCCAATTGCAATCCATTTTGATCTTCTTCAATTTTGCCCATCCCTGCCTCTTTTTGTATTTGCTTCTTTATTCAAGCCTTCCTTTAATGTTTTACATACTAGTTATCTTTAAGTTTCACTTGATTTGATTGCCAGTTCCCAGTCACTGAATTTGGTGAAATTTCGTGGCACAGCCCCTTTAAAACTTTGGACATTTCATGTTTCAGATTTTGCTGAGAATGATAAAAGAGGAAATAATGAGGATATTAGAAAGTGTGCTTTTCTAGCTCTGCAAATGACCATTCCACTTTATGACGCATTTACTTAATCCATTGACTCCCGGGAGTGAGATGTAACAGATTTTACTCTGTCTAACGCCAGACAATTTTACTTGTCAACTTGGGCCGGTGTCCTTGGGCACCTCACTTGGAGGAGTCAATGGGTGAACCCCAGGGGTTCACCCATTGACTCCCAGGGGTTGACTCCCAGGGGTTCCCCTTTGACAAGTAAAATAAAGTTTAAAGTAAAGTCTGTCCTTTTTAGGCCAGGTTGGGCATCTAGGTTTGTAATTGATGTGATGAGATGGCCACGTAGGTGTGCAAAACAATAGAAAATGGCCCCACAAGTTGAGCATAATAATATCTAGAGTCAAATCCCCAAAAGACATTTTACTGCAGCATTATTCTGTACACCAACATGGCCGCTGTGATGTCAGATGCAAACCATCAGTTGGAAAACCCTCACCATACCAGTAAAAGGTCTATAATGACACACTTGCACCACAAAAGTTCTATTGACATGCATGTACCACACACCAGGAACAACTATATAATTTAGTAATAGATTTATATTGCTCATGATGTTCTCCTCCTTTTTAGGTTAGATCCAGATCATTCTTACCCTTGTACCTAAATAATGTTAAACAATTAAGGTATGATTAAATTATTTTATCTTGACTATCATTAGTACCTAACACTGCTGTAATATATGCAATAATTTATCGCCGGTTTTCACTGGCACACCATCATCAAGACCATGCAACGAATAAAGTCAAGAATCAAAGAGACAAAAGAAGATGAATATGTAAACAGTATTGCAAAGATTTAGGTCTCTGCGATGTTTCATCGGGAGATATTCAAAGAAATATTTTACTCAAATTTATAAGGCTTTATATGGAGACACCATGTTTTTGTCCCTCTGAGGGCACAAATATGGTGACTGGAAACTGACAAAAATGTATGTCATCGGGTTTTGCTATAAAAAGCCTGTAGTCGTCTTCTGAGGGCTCATAAACCTCTCCATGAGTACTTATTCTCATACAAGGACTGTTCAGATTGCAAAATCTCAGCATATAAGTCACTTTTTTAAACCTACGTGACAGCATTCTAGGCCGCTATTTTAATATCGTGTCACGCAAAAGCGTAGAAATACAACCTTGCTTTATCAAAAGACGAAAAACTCTATCAAACTGAAGATTTGTAAGAAGATAAGTCTTCAGCTGTTCTAATGACTAACTAAACTAAAATCTCAAAAGGATTGATAATTCCTTATTTTTGAATTTTGATGACGTCATGTGAAAACCAAGAATAAGGAAGAGATTTCTGTGGTTACTTACAGTATAATGGCGTGCTGCAGGGTAACATCTGAAGTGTATAAAGAACCAGAGCACATCCACTGAACTGTGGCCTTTCAGTTAGCAGGGCCCTTATGAATTATTAATCAGTTTGTGTTTTTTCAAGGTCTAGTATGACCAAAAACTGTTTAAATATCCATGGTACTTGGTAAATATACATGATGTTGTTTAAATATCCATGGTACTTAACCTAGTTCAGGACTTGCAAATCTTTTAAAAATCCCAAGGGACAGTGTGTTCCAAAGGGAAAATATTGAGAACAATAGTGTACGAGAAATGGAAGGGATTTATAGCGTATCTTGTTGAATAATTATAAAAATGAGAAGTCACTCATTAAGTCGGGACAATATACGTAGTCTTACACGAATTACTTACCCAATAAATGAATGGCCAACAGGAAAAAAGTATTGATTTGTGTCTGTTCATGGAATTAATTTCTGTTGGGTGGGGTTAATACTGTAGGGGTAACCAACTGGTTGCAGGCAAACAACCACAGCTATACCAGTATTGGCAGTGCATCCAAGATAACCCATCAAAGCTATATATAACAATTTAACAGAATCTAAAGATTATGGAGCTTTTTGAAGACTTTCAAAGGATTTTTTATGTAACAGAGCACAAAGTAATATCTTTAATTTTATTGTAATTTTAAATGAATTAGTGTATTTATCTGTTAATTATCTTTAACTGTAAAAATATTAATAATGTAATTTAACAGAGAAGAACCACCCCATGGATCTGTTGAATAAACCATTATTATTATTATTATTATTATTATTATTATTATTATTATTATTATTATTATTATTATTATTATTATTGGGGCTATTATTTTTATTACTACTATTTGGTAGACTTGCAGGAAGCAGGATTGCTGTAGTGGTGAATTGATTTCACCTGCCTTCCTCTAATGTGGATGGGAATCAAGTCCTGGTTGTTAGAGGGTTTTCTGGTTTTCTTCCGTCACCAAACACCAGAATAAGTGAGGGTGAAGTTGGGCAGTACACTAAGGTTTAAATATACATGTTACTTGTGAAATAGGGTTTTTGTCTTCCTCTCAAAATGTAGATGAATTTGGTTTAGTTTTGATTATCAGAGTCACAGCAGCACACCCAAGGCAAGTAATACAAGAGGATTACTTGTCCCCCTCCTGCCCTTTTGCCCACCCGTTCATGCCAACACCTTATTCAGTTCACTAAACATTACTTTCTTGTGTCTCAGACATCTTCATGAACTGTGTGAGTGGGGTGCAAAGGAAGGACTCAAAAGATTGCAAACCATATTGAAGGTACAAGGCCGTGGCCAGTAACTCCACTTACTGAGAAATTTTACTAACAGCTACCGGGAAAAAAAATCTCAAGAAAGTAATCTGTGGCAGTGTATAACCTGTCTGCTAATTCAATTGTCATTTTTTGTTCCACCAAGCCTTTAACTGGGATAAAGTTTACGGCTGCATAATGAAAAAAACGTTGTGCTTGTGGGGCCACATGTGTAATTATAACTAACATCCCAACTATGAAAGGACAGCTGTTGGTTAATTTATAGTGAAAAGTTTGGTTGAGTTTTATTCCAGAGTTCTTAAGACAAATCTGATTGATAGTTCAAGCAGGATTTGAACCTGCAGTGTCAGCCCTTACCACTCTTTGACCACCAAACATCTCAGCCTTTTAAGCTAGACCACTGATTGGTTGGCTCATTTTGTTGAAAAATCAGACAACCTTTTAAGAGGTCATGGGTTCGAATCCCGGCTGGACCAACATGCAGGCTCTTGAAATAACTGAGGAGAAAGTGCTGCCTTTGTAATGACACCTGCAAAAGGTTTAACTCTGATGCCTTCTCAGATAACGAGTATAAACCGTACAGTGTAGGCCCTGTCTCACGACTCTTTAGTAACGTGGGACGTTAAAGAACGCACACACATTGTTTGCGAAGAGTAGGGGATGATATTCTTAGTGCTGTGGCTATCCTTTATGTGGTTTATTACTAACGTGGGTGGACTAGCTTAAACAGTTAACTTCCCAA
The DNA here is from genome assembly GCF_036669925.1 of Montipora capricornis. NCBI lineage: Eukaryota > Metazoa > Cnidaria > Anthozoa > Scleractinia > Acroporidae > Montipora > Montipora capricornis. The sequence continues at coordinate 64,478,243 of NC_090888.1, forward strand.
CTGCACAATTATGACTAATTACAGTGCACAATTGATTAAATCAAATTAACATCTCAAGGGTGCATTATCTTAAGTCAGCAGTATTCTGCTCATTCCTCTTCCAGTTTAGGATAACTAAAAAACTGGAATAAGGTTCCCAAAAGAATATGTTTCCTGAAAGTGGAATGGAATTTGTGGAGGTTACAGTACCCTAGAACCACCGCTGGGAATAGTTGGGTTGAAATTTGTTTGCAGCCAATTGCTATTCCACATTTCTATTGGAAGCCAAAAATAATCCCACAATAGCTTGCATGCTGGGTGTTCTTTATTTCATTCAAAATGCTATTTTGTTGATTCCAATAGGGCCAAAAGAACAGCTAAATCGTTATATATCATGTGTATTCCCACTCCAGCATAGACCCAAAGAGAATGTGCCCTTAATATCTGCATTTTCTTTAATTTCTGTGCTTTGTAGCACTATAGCAGAGAAACATCTGCGCTGTTAATAGAGCAGACCGAGACGAGCCATCTTGGTAAGTAAGAAAAAAGTTAGATTTTTTCACTTTTGATAGCTCTCAGTATATTTCTAGCTATGTTTATTCCACGCCAGTTTTTCCAACATTTTCTGGTCTTTCTATATTATATAAAACTATCTTTTTTTTTCTTCATTCATATGCTATTGTTTTGGGTTCTTTTTTATTCATACTTTGTCTTCGTATATAAACCGATTATACAGGATCGGTTGTCATTAATTTTCTTGTTTTTACCCTTTGGTTTGTTTTTTTTTTTTCATCCTTTCATCTAAATGAATTTTATTTTTGTCATTCCTTTTGTCCCAGAGCGTTTACCGTCTCTTTTGACCATTGGACGAAGTGTCGTTTGTAATTTTCTTCACAAGATAGATATGTGAGTTAAATTTTTGTAGCTTTCATCAGGAATGTGTGGATTTACAATTGACAGTAGGGACTTTAAGATATACGCCAGCTAAATCGTCACCTCAAAATATAACTTTGCACTATCGTAAATCTTTCGCAATTATTCCATCCTTATCACGTGGTACAATGTAGGCGAAGTATCCTGAAAGTAAATTGGTATAAGCTGTTTCAGTGTGAAAAAAGAGAATGGCACGTTCCAGTTTTTATGTTCGCGCCGTCGTCCAAATCTCACATTAGGGAGCTTAAGATCTACGACGACGACGTCTACGACGACGACGTCAACGACAACGCCGCAAAACAGTGATAAATAATCACAGAGCATAAATAATCGTGCTGCACGTGCGGCACGGATTATTGCTCATATATTTGTGGTTCTCTGCATGACGACGACGTGAAATCACCAAATCTTAGGTTTTGACGACAACGTGAGCATGCAACAGAGAATCTTTCATTCTCTGAAATCTGAAATCGCTCGTACCAATTTATTTTTAGGATACTTCGCCCATATTGTAGGACGTGAACGAGATGGAATAATCGCGAAAGACTTATAATAGAGCAAAGTTTTATTTTGAGGTGACGTTTGAGGTGACGTTTTCGTTGACGTCGCCGTCGTAGATCTTAAGGTCCCTATTTAGTGATTCCCACTTCGTTGTTTTGCAGAGAACTGCAAAAATATGTGTTTCAAATGCGCGCCGCACGTGCAGAACGATCGTTAAGCACGCAGCGTTTCTGAGACGCGGATGCTGCAACAGGGAGAGAAAATTTCGCATGTCAGGACAGTAGTGTCTCTCAGTGAGAGTTTTAAACTAATCATCTATACTTACATTGCAGCAATATAAAAACAAGTTAAAAGGGTAAACAACTCACTTCCGGTTGCCGTGCGCATCTCAAAAACGTCGCGTGCTTAAGCTCATTATTGATCCTCCTTTAACCAATGATGTTATTGTATTGTGGCTTTTGCGTTGCTTTAGCCATTGCTGCTTAAACTCCCTTATATATACATTACGGACCACAACTGTTCTAACCCGTTCTGGCTTGTAATTAACTTTAAGGCTAACGTAAAGGCTACAGGCAAATCTCGATTAAATTAAAAAAATGGGATATCCCTGAATTTAAAACGTTTCCTCTCTTAAAAACAAACGCATAGTTTCAAGTGGGTGAACTTTAAAGTTCGTGCAAAAGTGAATTATTTCTTTGTGACCTCTTGGATAGGAAGTGTGTTAACAACCCGTGGACCAAAGAAACTCCCCTTGACCAGCAATACCAAGGTTCTGTCACCAGGTGTTCATCGGTACGTAAACCTCTTGCAACGTTCCTGGTTCTCAACTACCTTAACGTTTCCTGCATGATGTCATTTGGTGTTTTTTCTTGCCAACAAATTTGAATGTTCTCTGGTATTAGTTCATGAAAGCACATTCACTACCTTACAAGGGATGTTTCCTTTCTTTGAAATCATTGAGTGGGCTCTTTGACATTTCACATGATTAGCAATAAGTTATTGATAATTTTGATATAATTAGCATAATTAGCATAATTAGCAAGGGTTTTAGGGCCGGGCCTAAGGTTTGCAGCCCGTATTTAAGTAGATTAGAAAGTGTAACCCTTGGTAGATGTATTTACAATGGAAGCACTTTCTCTTTTTATGTTAAAAGACTCCAGTTTAGGTCCGGCCAAAGTTGAACTCACGACCGCCGATGTGGTGGTCATATTCTTGTTCCAGTAGCCCCCCGCAGTGCTGTATCCTCTAAGCTATAAAAATCTTGTGAAATAGGGTCCATGTATTGTAAACTACATGCAGGCATAAAAGGCCTTGGATATTCTATTCTCTATTTGCTTTCTAGTGCGATAATCTCCACCCCTTCATATATATTATACTTAATATACACAGCCTCATTCTGTTGGTGCCTTTTCTCGTTTCAGAATGGTAGCTTGTACAGCTTGGAATCATTTCAGTCTTGTGTTGAGGATGAGTTGGTTGGTTCAGCGATGTCAAGTGATGGAATTCTTTCCCCATTTGCTCCTTCGTAAGTATTGGACAGGAAATTTCCCTTACTTTTGTCACCGGTAAAATACACTTGTCCTTATTTTATTCCAAAGCGTGTACTAGTTATCCAAGGCTGAATTTACATGGTCTAGATAACGTCCAAATTAAAAAGGAAAATGGAAAATTAGCCAAGTCTTCTCCTGCCCCAGAAACCTCATATTTTTGGTATGAAACTAGAGCCCTGTCTTGCTCTTACGCCCTTTCTTTTAGTTCAAATCCATTCCTATCGAGAGTTACGCAGATTCTTTGACTGTAGCCAAATTTTTCTAGTTATCAGGATTTCAGGTGTCACATGTCTTTATTATAACTAATACAAACATACACTGCACATAAATAAAAACATACCACTTACCATCATAGGGGCATTTTAGGGCCAACAACACATAACAGAAAAACAACAACAAACAACGTTAAGAATCCCAGTTGGCTATCTTCGAGTTGAACCAAGGTCTACTAGGATCAAAATCAAATAGTGCTCAGAACAGGTCTTTGCCTGTATAGTAGGCGGTTTGGCGAATTTTAGACACTTTTTTCCACCGGGGTTGACTTTCGAGTTTTTGAATATGGTCGCACGAAAACCTGGAGCAAAGTCAAACGAGAACTCTAGAGGGGAGGGGCCGATCCTCACTCCTTCTCCCCGCCCCATCCCCCTTTGCTTGCTTCTCGCGTGGCCCTTTAATTTAAAATCATTCCAAAGTCAACCCTGGTGGAAAAAAGCTTCTAAAGACTCAGCAAACAGCCTGCTAAGCAGGCTAAACAGGTCTTGAACCTGGGACTTCGAATCTCAAGGCAAGCACCCTGGCCACTTGGCCACATTGCCTCCACACTAATGATGTTGCCATGAAAATTTAATTGTAATTGCAAAACTATCCGGAGAAAGTAGATCTTAGTAAGTACTCTTGGTATCCAGAAAGAAAATTGGGGGCAACCATGCATTTTTGAGAGGTAATTAAGCTTCAATTTGAGAAAGAACGCCATACATTGCTTTGTATTTTAAAGCTTTTTACAAATACCATTCATGAGTTATCTTTGAAAAATGCGTGTTTACCCCCAATTTTCTTTTTGGATTTCAATAACACTTGTTAAGATCTACATTTCCTGCATAATCACACACCGGAGCAAAAACATCTTTAATTAGTAGGCACCATCCTTTAAAAAAATTTTGAAATTTCCTTTAAAATATTTATGCTTCTTTAACCTGGTGTATTTTTTCAAGTACTTCTTTTGACATAACCCAAAACTCAATTTTGTGGATGATCAATTCCAAATGAAATATGAGATAATTCGTCTTTTGGACAGGCAAACAGAAGATATTGTAAAGTTACTTAATGAAATCACCCTTCGCCTTAAATTTCCTGCTTCTTCATTCTTCTACGCACATATAAGCAACATTGTGCAGCAATTTCTTATTTTTGGGCTATAGTAGTTTTTTTTATATACTAAAACAGTGGAAAGTGTCGAACGCGCTCTCTGATTGGCTACTCCGGCAAACTCCGAATGTCCTTTGCTATTCACCTCCGAGCAATTCGCGCGGGATTTGCGCCCGAAAATATTGCAATCTATTATATTTACGATGATTATAAAAGAAAAATTAAAACTAAAGCAATATATGCAAATCTATAGAAACAATCATCTGTTATTACTAAGTACGTCTTAAGTGACCTTTGAAAACTCGAAATGGTGTTAGACTTCCGAATTTCATAGGGTATTAAGTTCCATTCTCTTGGTGCATGAACAGCAAATGCTCTGTTTCAGTAGGTCTTGGTAGACGATCTAGACTGCATTAAAAGTTCATTACTAACAGACCTCAATTATCTAGTATGAGGACGATAATGTATTTTCTGAGCTAAGTAGCTAGGCGATGTCCCATTCATTGATTTCTACACTAAAAGCAGAATCGTGAAAATAATACGGTATTGAATCGGCAGCCAGTGAAGCTCGCACAAAACAGGTATGATATGCTGAAACCTACTCATTTGCAGCACAACTCTAGCCGCCGTGTATCGTACATACTGTAATCTTTGTAGCTGATATTTAGGCAGGCCATATAATAATACATTGCAATAATCTAGAACAACAACTGCTGCTAATTCTTTAGTGAGATACTTCCTAATTCTAGATAAATTATGACATATGCTAGACACATGTGCATGAAAAGACATGTGTTTATCAAAGGTAACACCAAGACTCCTAGCCGACTGAGAGGCAGCCACGCTCTCGTCACTAACACATAAGGACTGAAAGGATGGAGAGGGACGATACTTTGAGTGGATGAGCATGACCTCCGTCTTGTCGTGGTTAAGCTTCAATTCATTAAGATCCATCCAAAGACAAATAGCAGAAATGCAGTTCTCGACCCTCGATTTAGTAGCGAACAGTTGCTGATTATTAAATTTTCGATCTCGGATGTTGCGATTCTAGCTGCTTTCTGAATGGTTCACTTAGTCTCGGTTATCAGCTCATATACCGTATGACTTGATATGGAAACTGATTGCGTCAAGTTTTGCCAAGGTGGAAAGTGATAAGCTTTAATTTCCAAGTGTCCAAGCGTTCAGAATCTAATGAAAATTTAATAGAACAATTATTCCATTCGCTCTGGTTGGATATGACGCTGGTTATGGCCAACTCGGCGCCACGCGCTTCGTTGGCTATTTACCATCTGATATCCAACAAGGGTGGATCTAGGATTTTGGCTAGGGGTGTGTACATGTCAGACGGAAATGCACAGGAAGCCCAATCTTTATATGGTAGATCATGCATAATACATGCTTTTAAGAGGGTTAGGGCTGTAGTATGATAAATCTGTAAATGATGAGGCAAATAAAAACTTAATGCAGTTTTTGTGCTTTTAATATCCTCTAGTAGCTTAATTCGCTTTGCCGTTTTTTAGCTAACAACGGACCGCTGCCTGTTATTTAGGTTTTTTATTTCGTTTGTAAATTCTAGAATTTTTTAACTAAAACGTTTTTTTTTTGGTAACCGAGGGGGGGGGGGGGTGCACGTGCACCCAGTGCACTTTCCCTAGATCCGCCCTTGTCCAACGTGCGCTCATGGAATAGTTGTTAAATAAACATTGTCAAAAAAAAAAAGGAAAGGAAAGGAAAGGAAAGGAACGGAACTTTATTTATTGTGAGTAAGTGTCTAGTCGTTCTAGCGCTGGGAGCACTAATTGGGGACACTGTAAACTGAAATTAACAATCAACGCAAATCAAGTCAAATGTTGGTTTTTGAGGAGAGGGGAAAACCGGAGTACCCGGAGAGAAACATCTGTTCCTTTTCTCTTTATTTGCTTTAGATCTTTATTCCACATGGATCTTCAAGGCACCGAATCATCCAGTTACGGTAGCTCGGATGACTCCAAAGTAGATAACAGTGATGTTATGTCCATTCATTCAGACGTGTCGCTTCCTGCAAGAAGGGAAAGGCTGTCGTTAGAGGAATACGCCCTCGTGGACGAAGATATTTTCTCCGAGTACAGTGATGCTCGCTTTAGGAGACAGAGAAGTGAATTTTTGGAGCCAAATATCGGCTTGCAACAAAGCTACACATCTGGGATTAGTCGAAGTTTGGGGAGCATTAGTGCGCCAACTTCGAACTACAGCGTTCCAAGATATTCCAAGCATTTTAAGAAAACAGACGAACGAAATATAAGAAGATCAAATCCGGTGGCTTTTGCAAAACGCGAAAAGACGACGAAGAGCATCGGTGAAGAATTATCTCCGAGAAATGCTGGAAATAAGAACAATTTGTCTGTTAGGAATACAACCAAGAGATCAAAAAATGACGGAAGTTTTGAAAGTTGTACCGTAAGCAGCGATGACAAGCCACATCGACAAAGCCTACCGTCCAACTTTAGGTTAGAATATAATAACAACAATTAATTTATCCAGGATCCCCTAACTAGGAGCGAACAGCCACCATGCTAAACCTACAGTGTATGTCACGGCATTTTTACAGACTGATCTATTTGTAGACAACCTTTTCCGCAAAAAGAAAAACATATAATAGGCAGTTCCGGTTCGGTGACGCAATGACGTCAAGTTAGTTTCTTGTGGTTGGTCATCGTGCTTCTGAGGGAGTTTCATTCGCGGGAAATTCAATCTAAAAATAAATCGGCCTGTGAAAACGCCGTGACAGGAGTATAGGGCCGTTGTTCTCCCTTAGTCATGGGCTCATGCCTTATTTTATTCTCTTGCTTGTTCAGCGTAACGTAAGTGCTCTACTAATTTCGAAACAGTGCCTAAAACTAAAGCAGATCCAGTTTAAAAATGTTGATTTTGGTTTTGAAGGAAAACGCAGAGTAACTTACAAAAACCTTTGGGAGTAGAGCAGGGAACCAACAAACTCAGGCGACATGACGAGTCCGGGAATTGAGCCTGGGATACATTGTTCGAAGGACAGTGCTCTCGCCAGTATTCCAACCTTACGTCATGTAACGCCTTTGCAGTTAACCACGCCGTGAATCAGGGGTGCGTGCTTCCCCCCACGCTCTTTTCGCTCTTATATCTCGCGTCTTTGGTGGACACCATGAAGGTCTACATCAGCACTAGAACCGATGGATGACTGTTCAACCTAGCCCGTCTACGTGCCTTCACCAAAACCAGAGAGATGTGCATCAGGGAGTTACTCTATGCAGATGACTCAGCTCTCGTGGCCAGCTGCAATGTCGACAACATGGAACACATTGTGGAGCGGTTTGCCTTGTGTCCCATAAGCGGGCGTTACCGCGCTGACTCTCTGGACTGGTCACCGTTGACCCTGACGGACAGCTGATTGATTTATTGCCCTATGAGCCTATTTTAATTTAGTTGGTTCTTAGTGCGGTCTCGCCCTTTATTTAACAACAGCTAGATTCACTCAAAAACTATGTCCCCATTAACCCTTTAACTCCCAATAGTGCCACTTATAGATTTTACTCTGTCTAACGCCAGACGCGTCAATGGGGAACCCCACGGGGCTGAAAGGTTTAATTGTGATAATTAATTTGGATTTCATGCAGAACGCACAGTGCATTATAATTTGCATTTTGCCTGATATGTATGAAACAAACAATGGACTGATGTCAATTCCACATATTTCTCACAGACCTGATAGAATAAAACTTCGATGCTTTGCAGAGGAAGTCACACAGCCTTTGGAATCATACACAGGTAACACACGGTAGGGAGGTTTAGCGTTTAAGGAGGTGTTTATATGATACCGGGGCGACTTTTGCACCGGCTCGAGTTCCCTCCGGTTCCCTCTCTTAGCTCTTTATTTGTTTTCATGATATCACCGAAAAAGTCATGCTGGGGCGATTCACACCGGAGCGAAAATTTCGTTCCGGCGCGAAATCTCGCAACGGTATCATGAAAACGAGGAACGACCACTCGTTCCGGTGTGAAATCGGCCTCGCGGTGTCGCGGTGGGCTGGAACGGGTAGCACATGCGCACTTTTCCTGATAGACGCCATATTTACAATTTGGATTCATTCTTTTATTTTATCGATATGTGGCGTCCCTTCAGGTAAACACGATACGAATTCACCTCGTCATCATGTAATCGCGGTATCAAGAAGTCACCCCGGTGTGAAACTCGCGCCGGTGCTAGTTTTCCATGTAAACACCCCTTAAGTGCCTATCACCTCAAAAAACCCTTTCTGCTGAAGAACTCTCTGCACTTGTCTTACAGGAATTCCTTGGTTCGGTAAACTCTCTCCTTGAAAGCCGCTGTTTTAGAGGCTCCTAAAAAGTGGAAAAACTAGTTGTAATATGATCTACGACCTCGCCGGGAACAGGAATGGTTGACGTCACAGACTGCTTTCAGTTGCATTGTGATAGTTCTTTGAAAATGACAATGCAAAGTAATTTGCGACGTCAACCTTGGTATCGAACCATTGCACAGCCATGGATCAAACTATGACCACTTTTGCTGTCTTTCAAAGCGAATATAAAAGTTTATAAAAGTATAAATCTTTATTTGGCCGGATGGAAACGAAAGAAAGCGTCACGCTTTTCGATACTCGAGGACTATTACTAATAGTCCTCTAGTAGCGTAGCCAATCAAAATGCAGGATTTGCATTAGTCCACTAGTTTGGTGATGCTAAAAAGAATTAGTCATTACGTTGCATATTAAGAAGTCATTCGGGACCTGTTGGCAACTGTTCGGGTTGATCGTGTTGTAGTATTCGGGAGCAAACAAGTTGAAAGCAAACAAGCTGCTTTGAAGTTTTGGCAAAAAGTAAATATCAGCCAGACATTGGCCGTGAGAGAATTTGACCCCAAATTTTTTAATTCAATCACTGTTTAGCGTTCATTCTTTCGGTTGTAAGTGGATTTTTTTGTTATCTTTAGGCTCCAACGTGCTGTTTTTGCGTAAAAACATGAGTTTGGGTGTCCATTTACTTTATGCTCTTCTGTGTGGCAGACCAGTTGTTGTTCTGGCTGAACCCTCTAATGAAAGGTTTGTAACTGTCAAAGCATGCCAGCCTTGGGATTTCCGAGAAAATCAATAAATGGGCCATTTCTTGCAAAGCGTATCATTTGGTGGCGAAATTAAAGCCGAAAAAGCCTGAAATTGTTTGTGTCCATTACAGACCCCTCAATACTCTTAAAGCGGGAGTGGCGTTTCTTGTTTTCATTTGCCAAGGAGATCCATGACTTGGACGTTGGGAATTTTTGTCGCCATTATTCTTGTATGATTTTATCTACTCCTCCATCGGTTTGTTTAAACTTGGGAAAGTTAAATGTAAGTAAAAGATCATTTTTGCATTCTCTCAGTCACGAAGGAAGCACATGAGCTCCCACGACTGGCACTTTGAGCTCTTGAGGGTCATTCAAATCATATTCAAAATAAAGTTTAAAAACACAGTTAATTGCCAAGAGATTTTTCTGCGTGCTGGCCCGGATGGCTTGAAGCTTGTAGACAATACACAGCGGTACGAACCCTACTGGCGACCAATTGGGTATTTACACCGACCGCTGGGTGGAGTACTTAAAACAAGTCTAGCCATTGGTCAGGGGGAGGGTGAGGAGGAGATTTGAGCCCGGAGCATGCGCAAGCAAATTTGGTGAGCGAGCCTGCAGCGGACCACGTCGCAGCTTCCAAGACACTGAGACACTGACTTTCTTTAAGAATCAGAATTTCTGATAGAATTGTACCGGATTCTTCATAACGTGGACAACTTTGCCAGATTTTGGGGGAGTTGTTACATTCATTATTCCCAAAACCAGAGTAGGATCAAACCATTCTTAACACTGAAGGGGTGTAAGACTAGACCCGGGTTTGATAGTCCTTATCCGATAGAGCTTCAAATTCTAACCATTCTCGGATGAAATTACAGAGTCAACACTTTCTCCTGTTCTCCTGTGTTGGTCCTGATTCGAACTCGTGACCTTCCGCATTGTACTTTAATACTCAATCATGCAAATGAGCCATCCCGGCGTGTGGAAGCCATGGCGATTCTACAGACAAACGAGCTGTACATGGCTTCCCAAGGATATACCGAGCACATACATGTCTTCCGTGAAACTTTGAAAAGCATTAACTGTTTGATTGTGTTGGACTTTCAGAGATTTACGATTACTCATATCAGCTCTGTGGATGTTTGTACCAGAAAATACAAAGTATGTTTCTTGATATTAAAATTCCTTTATTCTCAGCTATGTGTTTGTGTTCACAAATAACATAGTACTTTATCTATACCTATTTAATTATGTAAAATTCCACGTTTAGAGTGCATAGTTTTGAAGTAAATGCATTTTTTTTTTAGTTTCGGAAAAGCCATAGTTCCTTGGAGGACCAAGCCTTTGCAGATTGCCGACCTTGCATGGTAAGTCAATGTGGAGTAGGTCATTAATGGCTTTTTTTAAATTAGCGCTCTAATGAAGCGATGTTATTCTCGAAAGGTTGAAGCTCGTTGGCCTTGCAAAGAACAAACACATGAACATGGTTCCCAAATCTGTCAAGGTAAAGATCCTAATTTCCATGAGTTGTTTTTGTAGTCCAGTGTGATTGGGAGTTAAAGGGCCCATGTTAGATTTCACTTGGGCTCCCAAGTCAGAAATATGCACACAAATGTTGAAAGTGAGGTGAGCGTAGGGCAGACATTGGTGTCTAATTAACGACATTTTTAGATTTGGGCGAAACCGAGTTTCTTTTCCAGTAAACAGTGTAATCCATAAAATATCAACTCTCAAATTCTGATCCTCTCTATTTTGTTTTAGAGATACGTCTCTGTTCTGAATTTTGAAACGGACCTCATTGAAACACCACCATACAAGGTAAGGCGCCATGTGCATCACACCAGACAATTATTTTTAGGTTTAGGGAATTTTTTGCGCAACCTCGCTGTTGGAGATCTTAAAGTCTCTATTCTCAAGTTAGTGCAAAGTTTTGTTGTGAAGTGGAGTTTTCGTTGTTGTAGCGTCCGCCTTTGCTTTGACTCCTTTGACTGTGTGGAGCAAAGTTTCTGGTCAAACAGCGCGGTGGCAGAGCCAGATCTTGACCTGAGCTCGGCCGCCTTGTGACTGAAGTATCGAGGCCACTATCGGTATGGTACAGACCAGGCCTCGGTTGTGTGTAAGAGAGCTAAAACTAAATGACAATTACGATTGTATATGTAAGATACAATAAAAAGTATACATAATCGTGGTCACTAAAATCTGTAGTAGACAGTCTAAATCTGTAGTAGAAATTGACGTAGCATAAAAATTAAAATTTCAAATTGAGTTATCCATTGCATAGCACTATCCACTCTTCGAACAACTGGGGCCCAGGCCACAGTTGTTCAAAGGCATTATCCAACAGTTTCAAGCTGTGCAAAGATATATTTGTATTTGCGCACGTAATCGTGAATATGCACACTCCAAGTACATCTAAGTAAAGGCGTGTACAAAAAGTTTGGCCGACGCTTAAGGTGAAGTACATTTCATACTCTGGATAGTGACTTATCCGCCGCATAAAGTTACAACTTGAGCCTGGTTTACCCTTACTGACCTTTGGTTTTATAAATGCAGACCCCTTCTGGATAATTTGGATGCATTCTCGTTGCGTCCTTATCTTAGTGTATTGATGGTTTACATCTGACGCCACGCCGGCCATGTTATTGAACAAAACAATGCAAAACTTATGAGCCATTTTTTATTGTTTTGTACACCAACATGGCTGTCTCATCACGTGGATGCAAACCAAGAATTGATATGGGAGAGATTGAGCATCGTGCTTTCGTGTTACGGCAAACGGCAGACCGGAGGCTGCTGCTTGTCAAAAAAGTATGATCTCGTCCTAACTCTTTCTTTTGAGAAGTTACTCGATATCTATCACTAACAAGCAAGCAATGAGCAACAACCAAACAAGTCAGTTCTTAGACTTTTGGCAAATCGCAAATAATTCATCCTGGCATTTGGCGTTTATCGTAGACGCGATGCTAAATCTCAATATTCATGATGTTCTATGCGTTTTTCGAACCGGTCAAGCTTTTTGTGTCTATTCTCTCCTGCTGATCAGTTTTTTTGCTTTCCCTCAGGGCCATTACCTACGTTCCTTTTGTAATTTTTCCAACCAATGGCCGGTAAGTTTCATATTAGACAGAGCTCTAGCAATGACAACGGCGATGGCAACGAGAACGTCACAAATTTGCATATTTGGTGAGCAAAAGCAATTGCTTTGCACGCTCTGCACGTGCATCTTTTCATTTTTGTCTATTTCTTTGCCGTCGTCAGCAAAACAACAACGTGAAATGACCAAATCCAAGGTTTTAGGGAGAACGTGACCGCTTGAAGATAAATTTATTTTCACCCCTAAATTGAGCGCCGTTCATACTGGTTTCTTTCTTGAAGGTTTTCCACGCCTTTGTCACGTTAAAATGCTTGGAATAGTTGCTATGTGATTACGATAATGCGAACTCACATTTAACGACGACGTTTTCGTTTCCATCGCCGTCGTTGTTGCTAAAGCTCCCTATTGGTGATGCTGGTGGAAGGTCACGAAGTGTCCCTTTCATTCTACCTTTCGAATAGACAACAACTGTGACCCTAACCGTAACCTACCGACAATTAACAATTATTGGACGAGTTTGAGCAAAATATCGTAATTTGTCAGTGGCGAGCAGATCAATTATTTGCCAAGTCTGTTGTTGCAATTAGGTAACGCGTGTGTGTAACTCATTAGTTGTGGTTACATTAGCCCTTTTACCCGTTGGTAAATGGCGTTTGCCCACGGGCACGGACGTTTTTGTGTGTCACCGCTTTCCCCTGACCGAAACTGCCCTAGGGTTATTTCCATGGATACATCAAAAAGAACAAACGAACTTCCCATGACAGTTCCTGAACTGAACAGCACGGTTTACCTGCTCCCTGAAATGGCTTGGCCATTCATAAAGCAGAACGTGGCTAATACACAAAGATCCCTAATTATATTAA
>NC_090888.1:64496601-64511601 GCF_036669925.1 Montipora capricornis
GGCTTAGAAAATCTCGCGCCACATTGTCAGCCAATCAGAGGAAAGAGGCAAACCCATTGGCCACTTTCAAAAATATCATAAAGCAAAAGCGTGAGGCCCGCGTTGAGCGCGGGAAAAAGGTAGACAGCACGTTACAACAGGTCACTTTCAAAAATACCGTATTACTCTTTGTTTTCCCTTCAAAATTTTGTATAAGGATTGTTTCCAGTTTCTCTTGGGACTTTAATACAATGGTCCCAAGAGAAAATAAGAACAATGCTTATGCTTGCTTATGCGACATTTTGCAGGGAAAACAAAGAGTATTATGGTATTTTTGAAAGTGACGTATTGTATTAAACGTGCTGTCACCCTTTTTCCCGCGCTCAACACGGGCCTCTTGCTTTTGCTTTTCGTTCTGGTTAACCTATTTGAATGTCCGTCTCTGTTTGGTTTTAATTTTGACGGTATTTGATTCAAATAGAAAATCATCGCATTGAATTGATTTTTTTTTCTCAGTATTTTGCTGAACTCGTCAAACAGCAGCAAGTTGAATTTCATCAGACTCAGACTCCTGAACAAGGTGCATTTTTTATTTTATTATATATACAAATTATTTTTTACAAAATGAGCTGAAGAGTCATCATGTTTTGGTCCGGGCCACCAACACAGTTGTAGAAGAAGTTATTTTAAGTATTAAAAAGCTCCTGACGTCGCCGAAAAATGGTTAAATGAGAAAATACAATCGAGCGGTGCGTACTGTACGTACGTTTTCTTTGCCTTCCTTTGTCCTGGATGAACGTTCCCTCTTACGTGTTTTAGCGTGCGAAATGGCGGTCTGAAAATAGCCTCCTCCACTCCCGTATTGGTGTGCAGCCATTTCTGAAGACGTACACTCGTAACTGTGGGCTTCTGACGGTGGTATTTGCGCATGGCGCCTGTGTCGTTGTGTATGCAAGGAAGCAATTCTAGGGGACATTATTCAGAGTCAAACAATCATTAAGAATCCTGGTCTCAGTAGGAAACGCGTCAATTATCGGAATTTACGAATAGAGGTGAATTCGAGACATGTTCAAGCAAGTATGGCGCCCTGTCAACTGGGGCACGCCCTCTTCCATATTTTTTACGCAGTGAGTTTTGTGTTTGGATGTAGGCGTTTCTTTTGCATTTCCGTAATTCTGGACGTAAACTCTGCCGAAAAGTTAGACAAAGCTTTTGAAGTGTTAAATTTGCTTTTGTTTATTCTCTCAGATTTTTCAGCAGAAGCAGCCGCCTGTGATCCAGGTAAGTTCCATCAAAAAAACACACCATTCCGTATAATGCTGACATTTTGCTATTTGCGGAGATAGCCTCGCATTTTCTGTACTGTTTAAGCTTAAGGATTAATGGTTCGATGGTAAGATTCTCAACTTGCTGAAATCCCATAATACACCTCTTTTACCCCACGAAATTTTGCGTAGGCATTGTTTTCGATTTCTCTTGGGACATCTTCATGTCCCAGGAGAAATTGCAAACAAAGACTGTGCACAATTTTGGAGAGTAAAAAGGTGTTATATGGGATTTGTGCAAGTAGAGAATTTCGTGCGCTCTGTCACCCGCCATTGCGCAAACTCATGTGATCTTTATAGTTGCTTGCCTTGCAGGCATCTCTGTAAGTGATTAGGACATTTCCTAACCGTATCAATTGACTGCAACGACAAGACTGTCTCTTACTGTTCTCATAGTAATTAGCGTCCTCGTAGTTGAAACTTCCGTAGAATCGTGACATTGAAAAAAAGGAAGTAAAAACAAAATGAGTTCAAATAATTTTAGTCAAATGACTCTACAACCTCGTTGCCAGTGTCCCTCTTCCAAGCTAAATGACAATTCAGATGGGACACTTTATGACAAATAGATAACAAACAACGTAAGGACCAACCAAGGAGACGAAAAGTGGTCTTTCCCATGCTCCATTGTAAGCGCTAATCTGCACTAAGCCTAAGCACTTGTTCGAGATTGGTTAGTTATTGGTGATCATCGAGGAAGACATTTTATACACATGTAGCATTTTGTATTTCTCCGTTTGCTCAAAGGTAAATAGTACTTGCCCATTCACCCCCGAGCTAGCCAATAAGAATGGGTGGAAAACATTATTCACTTATGTGGATTATACCAAATACATTTTATTGTTATTTACTCTATTCCTGATCTTTGAATGAAAGTGTATTTGCAGTTGCCCTGTTTTGAAACAAACTTCACCGCTTTTCCTAAATAATTGCAAAGTAATCAGCATGTGAACACCATGATTTTCCTAAAGGAAAAGGTGCTGCTTTACAGCTTCTCTGCCATTAATTGGCCGGGTCACTGATAAGCAAGCTGCCCTAAAATCGTCCACCGGTTTTTACTAGAGCGAGTTTCAATCGAGTGTCGTAAAACCAAAACCAAAGTTATTACTTGGCCAATCAAAAAGGACGGAGACCAACCAGTAAACCAATCAAAACTCTAAGTAATTACACGTAGCCGACACAAAGGGCGGGAAAATGTGCACGCGCGAGCCACGATTGGTTTTGGTTTCAATTCTGATTGGTTGAAAAAGTGGCGTGAGAACTTTGAACCAATCACTGGGTGAAGTAATGCAAAACCAAAGCAATTCGCTAATGACTTTCCACACTCAATTGACAGCCGCTCTATTGAGGTATCCTGAGACCAAGAACAAAAGTTGTTGTCATCTTAGATTTCGTTGTTGTTTTTTCCCCCCGCAGATTCACTCCCCGAAAATGCCTTGATCATAGCCGACTTGTCGAAGTGTGCAGTTTTCCGCAATGTGAAACCACTGGATTCATTTTAACGACCTAGCTAAAGCTGACAATAAAATTAAAATTCCTTGGCTGTTGACTTGATCACGAAAGTACAGGAGATAGTTATGCAGGACATTTGTTAATACTTCGAAATGCAATTTGCCGTCATCCTTTTTTAGGTCAAAAAAGGAAAACAATGGGATATGGAAAGCATATAATGCATTGGCCGGGGAGCACCTCAGGATCTATCCCAGTTCGTTAGCTACATGAAAAGTGTTTTTGTTCGATGTTTTCTGCTTATCGAATATTGCAGTTTCCGGACAACTTTGATTGTTATCACGTGTCGGGAAGAATCTGAAAGCACTATCGGGAAATGTCTACGATTGTAGTCAGTGACCTCTGGGACGGCCGGGAAAAAGAGATTGGGAACTAGACTTCCTTCGTTCGTAAGCACTATCCTGGAAAAACTGACCTGGGGCCCCTTTTCTCAAAAGTCCCGAAACTTTACGGGCCATTTACGGTTGTCACGATTCCCTTTGTATCTCAAGAACGGAGAAGATTTAATTCGTCAAACTGCACAGTTATTTTTCTTTTTGTTACCTTAAAAACATTTTAAAAGATCGGCTTTCCAAAACGAGCGGTTGGCAGGTTCACAAATGGCTTTTCGGGACTTTCGAGAAACGGGCCTCGGAGAACTAAACCATGTACCAAGTTAACTTGGTACTTTCGCTCGTCGATGATTTATTCTCCAATATCTGCCCGTGGGTCTCCGAGGATGCGTGGTTCAGTGTTTGAAAGAGTTTTTAGTTGGGTAAAATTAGTGTATAACATTCAGGACGTATAAAGAAAAGCGAGCTTTTAATCTGTATCCTGGTCCCGGTTGTTCAAAAGCCGATTAACGCTAATCCCAGATTAAAAATAAACTAAAAAATATATTTCTGTACTCCCAAGTTCTGTTCAACGCTGATATTGGGCGAAACTTTACATTAGAAGTCAATCTTGAAAAACAAAAATAAGCAAAAATAAGTTGAAAACATGAAAGAAAATCTTACGCCAATCCTGGATTAAGTTAATCGGCTTTCGAACAACCGGGCCCTAAATGATAAATTTGTAGACAATGATATTGAAGAGTGGATTCACGTAATTAAGACGCCATTCGTAGCTTTTTTCTACTGTAATAAATCATATTTTTTTGCTGTTCTTTTGTAAGGATGTCCTACTTTATGTCTGCGCGTGTGGTTGCAGTGGATTTTTAGAAACAAATTTTCCAAGAAAACAAAATACAGCAAGAGTATTTTCTAACATGGTTACAGCTAAAGCCGGGCTTAATCCGGTCAAAACCATCGGAAAGATTCAAGGGCTGTAGTTTTTTTTTGGCAAAAGGTTAGTGATGCATGTAGCCGTAGGAAATTTCGCCTCCCTGAATAAAGAAATAAATTGTAAGTAGTTTTAAGGATCGTTGTAGTGATCAGCGCACAACTCAGTGATCTATGCCAAAGATTTATTGTTATTATAATTATTAGTATAGACCTATTATTTAATTTTACAAAATAAAATCTCAATCTTTTTAAATGTCACTTTGGGGTCATGGATCTGAAGAACCAAATAGACAATCACCGGCTGATATATTCAGTACAAAAAAAATAACCAATATTCAGTCCGAAACAAAAGGCATCATCTCGAGGCTCTGGGGAATAAATATAAGGATTTGTATGAGTTTATTCCCCAGAGCCTCGAGACGATGCCTTTTGTTTTGGACTGAATTTTAATATATCGAAATTGGTCTATTGTGGTTTTTGAACAAATTTTTGACCAAATTCAACAGTGCAATAAGCAATTATTGGATTCGGTTTTCGCATGATAGCGAGAATTATCAAGGCCGAGGTTTGTTATCTGCCGAAGCCTGAGGCGGATAATGCGAAAACCGAATCCAATAATTGTTTTATTATACAATTATAAATGTAGAAGCGTTGAGACATTTCACAGAACAACAACAAAGTAAGCCACGCAATGACACGTTTCAGTGTAAACATCTTTATTAATGACAGCCGTGAATTACATGTAAAGCGGAATTCAAAAGGTTTACAGAAAGGATTTAAGCCTAAAACATCTGAAAACGTTTCAGGAAAAACTGAATCAAACTGAAACTTTTGAACAAAATTCTAAAGTTAAGTTGTACGGTCTTATCAAAAATGTTCCCGATATCGAGATGTAAACAAAACTTCATTGTCTGCAAAAACGCGTCATACCTACATGCATAAATGCCAGTGTCTGTAGATGTGACGGGATGACACAGCGCCATCTAGAATTACCGAAGTGCTTTTAGCCAATCAAAATTGAGATTGCATCAGCATTGTATAATAATTATCATTATTCTTCAGAAACGTTCGAAAATAGCTATGATTTTCACACGTGATACGAAGTCAGTGTATGTAAACCGGCCTCAAACGTTCGCCTGCAGCTAATCAAATCAAATCACATCAAAATCTTTATTTTAATAGCTCATTATAAAATAAAATAATTTCGTTACATTTTGCTAAAATAATAACAATACTTCAATAAATAGTAAAATGCGATCTGGGAAGCCAAGTTAACCCAATGGTTTTCTTGTTACCTCCAGGAAAAAAACAACGTCAAGGCACAATTGTGGTTAGACAACAAACGCCAGTTTCATAACCGACCTATTTTATTGCACTATCATGTTTTACAATCGCTCCCTCTTAGAACCTCTCCGGATAATCTTAACCAAAGGCCACGAGAAAAGTTTACACCCAGCAGTACATAAAACACCCAAACATTGAAGGCTAGTATTCACTATCAACACATGCATAAGTGTAAGCAACTAGCACTTCACATTACACTCTAATAGTTAACTCTATATTGATATATAAGTGCTACACGGCCAACGTTTGCAAAAACGTAACCCTCCTCCCGTCTGACCTTGTAGCTCAGTTGGTAGTGCAGCGGTGATCAAACCCGAAGGTCGTGGGTTCCCACCCTTGTCAGAGTTTTTCTCTGTCCTTGCGTGGGCCCATTTCCATTAGTAGGGCCTTTAACCAATGACATTGGTGTTTCGTGGCGTTGTCGATGACGACAGACTGTGTGACCCTCTCTCCGCACCGAGTTAAGACATCATTTGGTTCTAGCGAACGACGCGATATTTTAGCTCTCTCCTCCACAGAAACACCTTTTGTCTTTCTCGCCATTTTCCAGGTATAGGGCACGTGCACGGAGATGGGAAACGAAAGCGCGCGTTTCTCCAGTAAAGGACCCTCCACGGAGAAAAGAGGGATTTCATCCAGATCTGTACAAAAGCATCCTTGATGCCACCAGCGGTCCCACAAGTTCTGCATATTCTTCGACCTCTTCACCGTCACGTGCCTTCGACATAAGCTTATATACCTGACAAAAAAGATTTAAAAAAACTATAGACGAAATGTAGAAGTGATCCTAGCACTTAACTCAACAACTTAAACAATCGTGTCTTATAGACACCTAAAAATTTCAAGCGGCTTCAACGGGATTTGAACCCATGACCTCTGTGGTGCCGGTGCAGTGCTCCACCGGGTCAATAGGCCTTTTGCAACTAACGATCACATAGTACAAAATCCGCCATGCTGGAGGGCAAGCTCATTATTATTTCCCCACTGGGACATTAAAACAAAGAGACCTGAACCAGTCAAGCTTGACCTTTGTTTTAATGTCCCAGTGGGGGAATAATAATGAGCTTGCCCTCCAGCATGGCGGATTTTGTACCATGTGATCGTTAGTTGCAAAAGGCCTATTGAGCTATGAAGCCGCACAATTCGCCTTTGTCACACGGCGGCCATATTGTCCCGGGAGACCAAAAAAGCTTTTTTTTACCACGCCAAGCCTCGCAGTGGAAACCATGGGGGTGAGGCTTGGCGTGGTAAAACAAAGCTTTTTTGGTCTCCCGGGACAATATGGCCGCCGTGTGACAAGGGCGAATAGGCCAGTTTCGCATTCTAACGGTTGGACTGGATCTAGCATGAAATGGAGGCTCAGGGGAAATAATTAGCATACCCTTTTGAAATTGAATTTGTTGCTTGTTCATGAGTGAGTCCTTTGGATATGCATACCCTTTTGAAATTGAATTTATTGCTTGTTCATGTGTTCAGCATATATTCTCGTTTCAGTGGAAAGTATTCCATTCACTCCGGATTAAAGAAAATGGCAAGAGAATAACTTTGAATACTAGTTCATTAGTCGTTTTAACATTTATATCTTGTAATTCTTGTAATTTTTTAGCATTGATATTTTGTAATTCTTACACGGCATGTCTGAAAACCAGCTTGCTGAGCCATTTACCGTGTTTTAAATAAAGTTGATTGATTGATTGATTGAATACTCGTGCGTGTAAGAAAACTCAAGTACCTTGTACGGCATCGCCTGATGCTTATACAGAACAAGAACGTCATCAGTGCTTCCCTTGGGAGGTTCTAAAAATGAATTTGGACAAACGTGGTAAATTTTAAATTTAAAGTCCTTTAAAACTGAAGGGATGCGCAAATAAAAAAAATAAATCTTTCAAGAACTGGACGGATGAAAACTGCTTACCTTCGTTTGAGTCATCCAGCCTGGCATATCCTGCGCGGTCAAGTTTCGGCACACACCGTTCAATTGGGATCCAGTTAAAAGTCTCTGGACACACGAGGAAAGAAGGGTTATATTGTCCCTGTAAACACAAAAAAATGTTTAATAAATCATTGAATGAGAGTAAACTTCAATAAACACTTTAGATAAAAACTGGCGAAATAAATTTAATAGGTCGTTTCCGTTTCATCATGACAGAATTTTCATGTGAAATAATACGTTTTCACTAATAACTCTAAAGTTTACCGAATTTGCATATCAAAGGGGATTGACTTGTACAAAGTCGTTAAGAACTGATATGTTTGTACTGGCAAGAATTTAAGGACGGGAAAGTTACTGGTAAGATCGCAAATGGTTCCAATTGTTCTTTAATTGGTTCACAATTTTTGATACAGTATTGAGGAACTCCACTTCTCCGCACTTACCAACACAGAACTTACCTTCCACTATATATTTATTAGAAAAAACTATCAAAGGCAGCATATGGGGCATGTTTGGAATGGTCTACCTGTACAACCTTTCCCCGGGGGCGATAACCTGTTTTCCTCAGGGTGTGAGTGTGTACGGCTACATCGTTTCACATGTACCTCCGCAAATGTCATTTATTGCATCACCTGTACGTTATGCAATAAATTATACATTGGCGAGACAGGTAGACGACTAGGCGACCGATTCCGCGAACACCTTGTTGTTGAGAAGAATGACAAGGATGAATCTAAGCCAGTTGCTCGTCATTTTAATCTCCCTAACTACTCCAAAAAACACATGGCTATCTGCGGCCTTTCCCTACATCTAGGCACGACGGAAAGCCGCAAGAATCTAGAACAAAAATTTATCTTCCAAATCGGCACCCTTAATCCTCACGGTATTAACGAACGCTTTTCATTTAACTAATGTATTCCTATTTTTCACGTTGCCATGTTACCACCAATAGCGTAGCTCCTACTCTACTATAAAAACTACACATAACCCACAATTCCTCGATTCGCTCTAACGAAGGGCTAAAGCTCGAAACGTCAGCTTTTAGAATCTGTGTACGGTGGCCAATTTACATTATCAACTCTGTTGATAAAACCAAATTTTTGTATACACGTAGGCTATGCTTGGAGGGGTGTTGAAGACAGGAGGAGCGGGTAATCACCAGGTGATCTGGTGACGTAATTTGGAGGACTGGGAAGAAAAATTTTAACGCCGTATCCCATAACCGCGCGCGGCCTTAGGTGTTGTTTCAAACTCCCTGCAGTATTTCCATCGCCAAAACTCAACAGATCCTTCCATGTCTACCATTTCCCGTTACTGAATGAACATTCAAGTAGACCCGACGAGCTCTAACCTCGCCTCTGCCATGTTGAATTCCAAAATAAGGCCGCGCGCGGTTGTGGGATACGGCGTTAATTTTTTTCTCCCCAGTCCTCCGAATACGTCACCAGATCACCTGGCAAGGCCTGGCAATTTGCACTATACGTATAATAACATTCTCACAAAGTAATAGTGTGAAAAAACATTGTAAACAAGTTGGTTGTGTTGGTGAAAAAGTTCTTGCATACATCAACCTTCGAAAAAAAATTCATACTCTATAGAACTTGACCAACCTCCGACGCACATAACAAATCAAAGGATGGTCTGGAGCTCGTCAAGCAACGTATTGTAGATTAAATTGGTGAAAAGACAAAGGCAAAAACAGCTCAAATGAGGAACTAGATTCCTAGGCAAATAATAACCACGCAATGTAGCCTGCGAACAGGCTCCCAGCGAGAGCGAAAAAAATTCGGCGAGCGAAGCGTGAATCCGCGAGCGATCCTCATCACCAGACCGCTCTCGCCTCATCCCCCTCGCCCTAGACTACACTCGGCTAACTCGCCCTAAACCCAAGCGGGAGCCTGTCCGCAGGCTACATGCAATGTGACTCGTTGAATAGGATCATGTGACACTGCGGGGGGTTACATGTGCTTCTTGTGAATACTGTTTTTCTGTATCTTGTACCTTCGTGAGTTCAGATTCAAGATGGATTGTTATTATAGATTATCCTGAAATGTGTAATGCCAACTTTAGGGTGGATTAAAATACTGACTTTTTCACTAGGATAAAATTGTCTCCATGTTATGCATGAACAGTTTGAAAATCCTACAACACAGAAAACAGCAGTCGACTCACCTTGTATTTCATTTTAGGACAGGAATGAATGTAGAAACCCATATAGTAGCTCGCGATTGATGGTGTGGCTTTTAGAAGTGAACGTGTAAAACAGAGTTCCCTACCAAAATAAATAATGTAGCATGGTTATTGTACAATAGACGAGTTCACGCTCTTGATTGCATCATGGGTAATCAGGGCAATATGGCGGCAAATTCAAAGGTTTGTATGGAAATTCAAGGTCATTTAAAGCAAAATCTACTTTGCATGACTCTACTTTATAGACTTTCGCCTTCATAAACTAAACAAATAAGTTCATGTTCACAACTGAGATGAACTAGACTTGGTATCCGTTCTTTGGAATTCCTAAATATTGGTTTTTTTGTCTCCATACATTCTCTGTAATTTTGTGCCTTTGGAATTACAAGAAATGTATGGCAGAAAACTCTCTTTAATAAAATAATTTCTACAATAGCCATTCTCGCCAAATTTATTCTGCCACACCTTTGAGCGCATATCTTCTGTTTTGGAGAATAAAAAACCCAAAATTGCATATCATGAGTACTTTTCATCGTTTTAACTTCCTTACAAACCTTTGAATTTCTCTCCACCTTGCCCTGTTTACCCATGATGCACTCAAGAGCGTGAACTCGTCTATTTGTTGGGTTTACTCATCCTGCGAGAAGAGCGTCACTAAAACTCACCGGAGGGCGAACAAGCGAGGCTCTGCACAAATCGTGTTTCTGGGCTAGTAACTCCGGTCAAACCGGTTGACCGGCGCATCATATTTTTGACGAGGCGAAGGTCAAAATCGAGCCTTCAGCACAAAAATCAATATGGCGTCTACGCGTGCGATCAAGAGTTGGCCTGGGTTTGAAACGTCTCCAAGCAACGGTTTGAGCATACCCAATAAAGACTTTACACGATTTCTGCAGAGTCCTTTCTTTCTCGTCGAGTGAAGAAAGTCTCTGCTGGCAGGGTGGGTCTTTATATACTCTGTATGCTGAATCTTGTGGGCTTATGTATTTAAAGGGACAATGCTATACAACACCCGAATCCCTGTCTATTGGACAATCCCGTCCAATATTAACACAGGTAAAAATGAGCCATTTTCAGGTGGATCTTTCAATAACTGCACCACAGGCAGCCCAAGCTCGTGTAACTTTGAGCTTGTGAATGCTAAAGTAAGCTGTAAACGTAGAAATAAACTTTACTTACCTCTACCTACGGTTGTTCAAGTCTTCTCTGTGCATTTGGAGCGCAAAATGTGTCCGTTTTAGACGGGTTGTGACTTATGAATTTTTACGCTGTCGTTGGTTGTCAATAGGGAGCTTAAGATTTTAAGACGGCGACGGCAATAACAACGGCGCAAAACAATGATATCATTGGTTAAAAGAGCATAAATAATCGTGCTGCACGTGCAGCACGGATTTTAGGGCGGATTCTTGCGGTACTCTGCATAAGGACGACGTAAAATTACCAAATTTGACGACAACGTGGGCATGCAACAGAGAATCTCTCATTCTCCATTTTCACTTTGTAACTACTCGAACCAATTTATTCTTAAGATACTTCGCCCAAATTGTAAGAAGTGAACGACATAGAATAACCGCGAAAGAATTCTGATAAAGCAAAGTGATATTTTGAGGTGACGTTTTCGTTGAAGTCGCCGTCGTAGATCTTAAGGTCCCTAATTTCCCCTCATAAAGCGGAGCAAGACCGGTGACTCGCGGTGATCTCGTCCCACATAATTATTGCTTTCGCATCACAAAGCAACGGACGGAATCTCCATAAAAAAAACCGCACTGCCTTAAGATCTCGGTAAAGGTAAATTTGGGCGTCTCGCTCTAATCTTTTGGTTTTTGCAAATCTTGAATCGGTGGGCTGTGAAGTAAATTTTCCCGAAAAAAAAATTTGAGCGAGTAATTTTAAAAGCGCTAAAATCGCTTTCCTTTGTTTCCCGCCATAATCTGCGTGCGCAAAATGATTGACGTATTATGTCAATCACGCATGAGAGGATTGGGTGTCAATTGACAACCTTCAAGCACGATCTGCTCAAAGTTAATTTTTCATACAAAGTCTATAAATCGTATACCAAGTTTGGACTGCCTGTGAATGCAACTTCAATTTCCATTTCAAATGAACTGCCAAAACTTTGATCAAACGGTGAAAATGTTTCAAAAAGCTGACTTTCGATCTTGATTACTGATTTGAACGGTGTTAAATGACCATTTTGCTAGTTTGTGACGAGGTATTTAGATTTACAATGTTTGAGGCTTCTGCAAACACTTTCGCGCATGCTTTGTACCGCACGTTTTCCACGCATGAGTTAAGATGTCAATTAAATCGACTTTGGATGGTTTTCTTCTGCAAATGTTGAGAGATCACTTCGTGTGTATATACTAAAACAGGAGAACATTACCCGGAGCTTCCATCTGTATTGTACGCTTGAGTCAACCTTTTCCGTATCTTTCTATTTTTAGAACTACTATATTTTGACGTATGTGGCTGAGAACATGCGTGAAGTGGTTCACACACGTCACATACGTATGTGATGTAACAAATGGCTGACGATAGGTCTCTTATGATTGGCTAATGTGAAAACACCAACTAAAGTCCCCGCAAATTCCCCGCCTGTGAGGTGCTTCTAATTATAGAAAGATACGGAATAAGGTTAACTTTAATATGGAAGATGGAGGCTCTGGGTAATGGGCTGATTCCTGACTAAAACAATCATCCTTTTCAATCTCGGTGAAAAGTGGCATAATATTTTCCTCGCCGCTTTGCGGTTACTTATTTTCAGAAGTTCATGTGGGCACGGAAAACTGATTGAGAGATTGATGCAACATGTTGTTTAGAGCCGCTACAGAAAGCATGTGTACGTGGATCAGCATTTATTTAGAGGGAGACACAAGAGAATCAGCCAGGGACCATGCTTAACGAGAATATCAATACACCGTCCTTTATACCAAAATGGCCGTCATTTTATTATTCTTTTGTTTGCTTGCAAATTAGCCCTCGTTGCCTCGTTCTTAATACTAAAAACTCAAAACCTTGAACGAAGCAACAACAGGGCTAATTTGCAAGCAAAGAAAAGAATGCTATAATGGTGGGCATTTTGGAATAAGGTGTATAGCAACAACAACGGCAATGACAGTAACAATAATAATTAACGATTAGGCGAAGTCGAATGGGCTATTGACCCATGGCCCTTGAGGGCGAGGGGTCCAATATTGTTTTAGTATTGATACCCAAACTAGTCGCACAGAAAAGGCAATAATAAAGTCAGCAAATGCAACTTGAAAAATAGTTATTCGGGAATAAAACTAAAGAAAGCGTCACTCTTTTCGCTACTCCAGGACTATTACTAATAGTCCTCTAGTAGCATAGCCAATTAAAATGCAGGATTTGCATTAGTCCAATAGTTGGGTGATACTAATAAGAGGCCCTGACAGGAAGGGGGGTCCCATGTCGCTTGTCTGAATTTTAAAATCACTCATGTCAGGGTTTAATCGGCTGTCGGAATTTTGCTGGGAAAGGATGTCTTTTGTCGGAATTTCATTTTATGTGCTGTCACTACTTTTTGGGCCATGTTGCTAGTCGGAATTTACCTTGTCAGGGCCTCTAATAACAGTATAACTGAAAGTCAATCAATTATTATTCATGAACCCCACTAATTCATCTGCAAAATGAGTGTAATTACCTGAGAGCAGAATATACACCTGGGGATAGGAAGCCATAATCAGGATCATAGAAGAAATACACTGAAGACACACAGCGAGGGAGAATATCAAGCACTCCCACAGCTATCAGTTTACCTACCAGAAACAAAACAAAACAGCTAGGAAATAGAGATCTGACACTGTGTTTCTGACCACGTTTCTTTTCATTGTTATCATTTAAGTATTGAAGCATAAAAGTTTTGTTATCTACGCAAGGAGAATACAAGCAAGTGAAAAGTGGATGTGCAAAATCTGGATTCAAGGAAGAGCGAATCCAGATTTCCAGAATGTCCAGATTTCACATGGCCATTATTTCTCTTGCCTGTATTCTCCTTGTGCTCAACTATTAAACTCAGCTGCAAAAGAGGGACTGCTCATGGTCTATTCAAATCGCTTTGAAAGTGAAAAAGAAGTGCGACATATAGAAACATGTCTTGCAAATGAAAGGGATTTGTGGTCATTTTCAAAAAATTGCAATTCAATTACTGCTTTCTAAAACAAAATAATAGACAATAACATTACTATACAATGGCGCAGAGCTGAGATACACGCATAATAAAATAATCAATTACTGATTGGCTTAATCAGTTTACAAAAAATGCACTAGGCAAAACTTTATGCCCAGTCATCCCCTCTGTATTTACAGTGATCCTTGATTCTCCTCAGCAATCAGAAGGTACAGGCAGCCAGGAGCTGCGAATTTGATGCAAGAGAACATTATTACCGGTAATTTTTATTTAGCAGGATGAACTGGAATAACTTTAGCATCATTAGACTTTCACCATCATCATCATTAAAGGGAGACAATACTTACCATCGACAAAATACTGTTGATGAAATGAACCAAATCCCATGGGTGGGGCCCCTGATTCAGTGTAATGCTACAAATTTGAAAATTAGCAATTGCACAGTCAAATTTTTGAGAATGTAGTGGTAGAGAATAAGGGTGTTTACTCTAAAGGATGAAAATACATCGACATCAACAGAGATAAAAAATTAATAATGCATAGGTTTTTCCCCCTACCAATCATATTGTTGTTTGCAGCAAAAGATGGAAGGATTGAAACTGTTTGAAACCAGTTTTAAAACAAAAAAAAAAAGATACCATTGAGATAGAAACTATTAACCTTTTTTTTTGTAACATCTAATAAAAAGTTAGAAATAGCAAGTTAATCGATTAAGCAACCTTTGGTGCCTTACCTCTAGAGGTGAATCCACCAAAAATCTTCTGAACTGTAAAAAGGAAAGCAGAAGATACTGGCTGTAACTTTTAATAATTATTACAACAAATATCTTTAACTACATACTTAGTTAATTTCCTATGGCTTGTGTAAATTTCCTGTTTTTTTGGGCAAAGTAATCCTCCCTTTCCACCAATAACTCGAAAAGAATTAATTATTATTATTATCGAGTTTTTCAACAAAAATTCAACCTTGGGTGTAGAAGATTAAATTCTATACAAAGCACTGGGTTCTCAAATGACATTATGGTCCGATTAAAAATCTGGGGTACTGGGTTTTAAGCATGAATTCTTACTGTACTTATTTAATCTCACTATTATGTAAAAATAATATTTCACTACAAAGCGTAGACCATAATTTTGTTCTAAATTTAATATTTAAAGTTCATGTTTGTTTTTTTCAGGGTTGTCAAGAAAGATTTGATAATCTTACGAAAACTCTGCGCCAATATAATAAGTATTGCACTATGAAAATGCAGTTGGTTTTACAGCAGTAATATGTGAATGGAAGGTGAATGAAAAGTGTGATATTCTTGTT
>NC_090888.1:64516601-64529101 GCF_036669925.1 Montipora capricornis
CAGTCTGCAGTCTGAGGTCTACAGTCTGCAGTAAGGTGTTGTCATACACCTTGTTTTGGTCCACTTCAGGATACCAAGGAGAACTAGACTGCACTGTACTGTTTTGTAACAATTTTACTTGTCAATGGGAAACAATATTATTCAGAGGTGAAAAGGTTAAACTAAATGACACACATCCTACATTCAAATGTTTGGGACAGAAATGTCAACAGGTGGTATTTGTGCATTTGTTGGATGAGTTTCTTGTTGCATTGTTGCACTGGTGGCCTCAGACAATCATTGCACAGACTAGTCTAGACAATAGTTTGAGTAACTACATTAAATTATGTGGATTGCACAAAAATCACCACTACAAAAAGGCATTTGTATTTGGGAGATATAACATACAAAGGCTGGTCTCTGAAGAGAACTGGCAGGGATCGACATTCATCAAACATCCTGTTTACTTCTGTTCTCAAAAAGTCCCACTAAAATAATTAAAGTTATCACACCTGAAGATCATGAACTGGTGGTTGGCTGGGTAATCTATCAATCAGAAGGTCTTCCAAAGATTTCCTAACAGGAGCTCTTGGAGTTTCAAGGCTTGATTCTAAATCTACAATCTGAAAAACAAATTGTTTTTTAGGTGCATAATTGTGGTTCATAACATTATTAAAATAAGTAGTATGCACCAATAAGGGCCTTAGAAACAAATTCAATCAATGACATGTACTTTGTCAGGGACTTGGTAAGACAAAGCAAGAACATTTACAGATTTCTATCTTGGGATAAATGGATTGCAATCTTTCTTTAATATGGATATACAATTTAAGCAATAGAGGATGTTTCCCGTGTTTCCATAGCCTCACCTAAACACGAGGAAGAATTGGGAGAATAACAAATTCTCAACAGGTATGCAAACCCGAAATGCAGTCGAGGGTTTGCATAACTGTCTCAAATTCTCCCAACTCCCCCTCGTGTTTAGATGAGACTTTGGAAACACCGAAAACGTCCTCTATTGCAGGTTAAATTTTACTCATCAATGGGGCGTGGTTCAGGGGTCAACGGTCCAGATTAATAATCGTTATTTCATATTCATTTGACCCTGGCTGAAGTGTTTTTATTGAGCATTGTTAAAATCTCAGTTGACTTCGCTCAGTGCAGCAAAATGCAAATTCCCAGATGCAAAACAAACGTGGGAACTCACTCACCTAAAATCTCTCAAATTGAAAACAGGACGAACACAAAAGAGAATGGAAGGATCCTAAATAAGAAATTTTACATCTCCGTGATATTTTGTTATTTGTTATTTATTTGTTTGTTTGAGCAGGTTGAAATTTTGGTAGCTATTTACCTGATGTGGACCTGCTATACCCACCCACCCTTATACACACAGAGCACAGCCACAACACCGGGAACTTCATCCCCTACTCTTCTCGAATAGTGTGTGGGTTCTTTAACGTCCCACAAGGAACTAATGAACATGGAAGTTATTTGTGAGACGGGACCTCCGGCTTATCGTCCTTATCCGAGAAGACTTGAAAGTCTAACCATTTGCGGATGTAATTACAAAGGCAGCACTTTCTCCTCAGTTATTTAAAGACCCTAAAAGTCTAACCATTTGCAGATGTAATTACAAAGGCAGCAGTGACATTATCCTCAGTTATTTAAAGACCCTGAGTGTAGGTCTGGCCAGTGTCGAACGCACAACCTCCCGCATGGCAGCCCGGTGCTCAACCAACTGAGCCATCGGTGTGCCGGATAATCTGACTGAAACGTTAAATTGTTGCAAAATCCATGTTATCTCTATCTTTGTAAATTGGTATTGTAGCCATATGTGTCAAAATAAATTGAGTTATTAGGTAATTACTTGGAATACCTGAAAGGCATCTGAGTTAAAATGGACAATAGAACATTTTACGAGGCAGTGACTTCATTGGCTAAAAGCAATTCACTTGACCTCTTGAGGCAACACATTTCACCTTCCTCTATAATGAAACTACTTTTTCCAACAACAACAGAAAAACAGGCTCAATTCTTACAGAGATGAAAATCCGGATTTATAACATGCAGTGGAGCAACCAAAGCGTTGGGAGCTGAGTTGGGGTTTCAGTGTGAAACTTTTAATGTTGTTCACCAAATTAGAAACTCAAGCCCACGTTCTAAGTGAAAGCCCAATTTGACAATAGTAGCTAAAATTAATGGTGAAGATGATCGATTCAGTCTTCTGGAAATGTTATGAATAAGATCATAGTAAATCTAAATCTTGCATGTTGACAACGTGATGACATCGCCAGTACAGAACTCCCAGCAGCAGTATGTTGGAAATGCCCAAACTGTCTTATTCTTTCGGCTGTTCTTGTTACGAGCATGACCCGCAAATGTCAATTTTTCAATTGTTTCACAGTCTTCATACACTATTAGCAATCTAGAGGGAGATCACCGCATTATTCACAACACAGTTAATTTAGAAACTTTGCAGCTGGTAAGAGGAGGACTAAATTTTACTTAGCCACATTACATGTAATTACAAGAATGGTTTTCACAAGTTTTCTCTCTCGCTACTCCAGTGTTTCACTCTCCCTTGGCCCACTGGTATCACCTTGTGTGTCACCACTGCATCGATAGATTCACGTTATTTGCCATCCAACAACCTGTACCAAATCAAACTACTACTTTATTGCTTGGTGACCTATTGACTTTACTTGTAAACACCAAGCGATGTTCACCAAATACGTTACCCATTGTCATGAGCCCTCCAGACTTCAATGGCTGCAGAAACAAATTATGGTACTTCTTTTGTTCCATACTTAGCAAATTTGAACACCGCTTTAATTAATCCATTCATTCCTTGCAGTTTGTTTCTAAATCTTCCAAAATTTATCGGTAATTGTGAAGAAGAGCTCCCCAAAAAACCTGTCGGCCGACTGTCGGTCAAGTTGACCGACAGGTTACCGACAGTCTACTTCTGCGCGACATGGTATTCCAAGTAAATGCTTTAAAGAGAGTCTTGTATTGAAGAAAAATACAGTATTGGCACAAAAAAAACAATTCCCCTCAAAATGTTGTGATGGGGTTTTCCCAAGTTACATAACATGAGCAATATAAACTATGGCATAAACTCACTCAGTGAGTCGATTTTTTAACCAGAAAAGGCAGGAATGTCTCTAACTAAAACAACACGTTCCAGGTACAAAATCAATTGAAAAATTCTGTTAAGGAAGTCTGTCGCTGTGGGACACAGAGCTTTAACAAGTACATGAGATCATTTGAATTTTTGCCAACGAGCAAGCCGAGCGAAGACGTGAGGCTCTCACGGCAGCCAGCTTAATGCCGTGCAAAGTATTGCAGCAGGCAGACAAATTCTCTATTGTGCTGTGAAAAGTGTAATGTAAGGTTCCCCGGAGATTTTAGTTGGGACCAAAGAAAGTGCATGTTTTCACGTGTGATGTCATTACAGCCAAACTTACGCAATGCACGCGACTATATTGATGATCTTGTGTTTGGAGGTGAGTGACATCACATTTTTTCCAATTTTCCTGATTATTGTGTTGTGTACAATTGCTTTGAGTGTTCTTTAATATTATTTAATTTTCGAACCATCGTGTTCTATATAATTTATTGAGTGAACAAGCTCAAAACTAAACCAGCGTACGTGTTCTCATCGGGCGCTGTTGTCAATTTCGGATTTCGGCCTGTGAGTAGGGCAGTTTGTTTTTCGTTTGGTAACCATTGAGTTGTGAACAATTAAATTTAATTTTCAAAGGAAATAATTACATGTATGTTGTCTGCAAAGTACACAATTCAACGATCAATTTAACTTATAATTCATGG
Organism: Montipora capricornis; assembly: GCF_036669925.1. NCBI lineage: Eukaryota > Metazoa > Cnidaria > Anthozoa > Scleractinia > Acroporidae > Montipora > Montipora capricornis. The sequence continues at coordinate 64,520,415 of NC_090888.1, forward strand.
CAGTATCTTGCATGCAAAATAAAAATTCTACAAGTGAAACAACTTTCACGTGCAAAAGAGTTTTGCCGATCTTTTACATGGCACTGATTTTATTCAACTTAATTATTGTATATTCCTGTTAAGGACGGTGCCTACTAAAATAAATTTAAAGGTATTTTTGCGCACTTTACTGACTATGAGGGAAAAGCAGATCTTAACAAGTGTTATTGAAATTCAAAAAGAAAATTGGGGGAAGCCACGCATTTTATTTCTGAAAAATGCATGGTTACCCCCAGTTTCCTTTTTGGATACCAAGAGCACTTGCTAAGTTCTGCTTTCTCCGCATAGTTTTGAACCGCACAAAAATATCCCTGTATTAATAAGCACCACCGACTGATAGGAAATCCGAGTATCTTGAGATGCGCAGAACGTATGCGCAAGAGCAATAGTAGGCACTGTCCTCAAAATTACGGCCATTCAAAAATTACGGCAGTACTTTCCATATTATTGCAAAGCACGTTGACATCTACATTGTTGTTGGAGGTACAAAGTGTGCAATTTCTATCATTGTACTAAATATTGTTAACTTGAAAAGTTGAGTTGCAGTACTTTCTAATAAAAAAAGTACAACTACTGTTGGGTATTTTGGAATTCTGATCAGATACAAATCTGCAAACTATGTTTATATATTGGCTGTTTCATTGGCACTTAGTGATAGCTATTACTTCAGTGTAGTCAATAGACAATGCAAGACTGTGATAGCCATGAAACTGCATGAAGTGATGCAACTGTTCCCCTGGCCCCTTTGCCTCTGTCAGGGACTTGATGACTGGCTGCTCACAATCTTCAGTTTGTCAAAATCATCATTCCCTGTCAATAGTCCATCAGAAGCATTCACAAGGTAGACAGCGTCGTCCAGTAATAATTTATACTGAACAACTACTTCCCACATTGACTGCCTCCAGTTTGGTTTTGTAAGTCCAGAACAAACTGCAGTTCTTCTTGTCTTGGCCAATATTAATGTAATGTTCAGCGGAGCATTGAGCACCAATGCAATTCATTACGGATTGCAGATCCAGTACATGTAAGATGATGCAGCTCGATCTTCTCCCTCGAAACCTTGGGCCATCCTCAATTATCTTGTCTCAGAGATGCAGTCCTGTTTTGTGTAAGCACTTCTTAAGGGTTTGTGGAGCAACATCATTCCAGGTTTGCCTCCACCAGTCAATAGCCATCAGAACATTAATATCATTGGTTTAACAAATATTTTCTGCAGTCTTCTTTACACCACACATCTGTTAATGCAAATAGGCCACAGCATTTGCCTCCTGTTGGGCACTTTCCAGCTTGCAATGATGCCAGTATCGATCTACATGTAGGTCTTGGAAGTGGTATTTTTAGGTACAGTAACTGTACATGTGTAAGAATACCACAACGATGTTTGCGAATTGTCCTTTTACACTTGCTGGGTGCATTATCTCATGAACTACAAATTTTTTGTTTGTGTTGCTTTAATCTCTGGTTATTACATTCTTTCTCATTGCAAAATAGGAACAGTTGTAATGGTGGTTGATGCTTTGCACATTCTTGAAACTGCATTTACCAAATGCCCACATAAGCCACTGTGTAGCTTGTTTGCAGTCAGTCCATTATTTTCCCTTTTCGCTGAGGATCTCCTCTGGGAACCCACACAGGACCCCACCTCCTGGCAAGTTCGGTTCTTTAGATCATTACATCTCCAAGTGCCGGAGTGAAGTGAAAAAGCTCAACTTTAAACATCACCCTGTGAAGGACAATCTGACTCAAGAAGAGAGAGCTGCTCTTACATCATTACGACACAACCGCGCTGACATCGTCATAAAGCCAGCTGACAAAGGGGGAGTGCTGGTGGTCTGGGACCGAACTCTATACCTACAAGAGGGGGAAAGGCAACTTTCGGACAACACTTTTTATGAAAGACTAGACCGTGACTTCACCATGGATTACAACAAAACAATTCAAGAAGTGGTTAAGGAGGCTATCACAAAAGGCGAACCTCCAGCATCAGCCGTCAATCTTACCATGGAAAATCCTCGTACGTCTAGATTTCATATCTGCCGAAAATCCACAAGCCTGGGAACCCTGGAAGACCTATTGTTTCCGGCTGTAACTGCCCAACTGAGCTAATAGCCACGTACTTGGACAGGCTCACCACTCCTTTGGTCCAGAGCTTACCAAGCTACGTGAAAGATAGAAATGACTTGCTCCGCATTGCCAACTCATTTCGCTTTCCGGGAACTTCCAACTATGTTTTCACTATGGATGTGAAATCTCTGTACACTGTCATCCCCAATGGCGATGGCCTCGTGGCACTGACGCATGCTCTCAACAAATCCTGCAACCACCAACCCACACTCTGGTTCGTTTGGCAGAACTAGTCCTTACATTAACCCTTTGAGGTCCAAACCGGCCGAAACCGGCTAGACTTAGTATTTTACTCTGTCTAAACCGGCCAAACTTACGATTTTATTCGTCAATGGGGAACCCCTGGGAGTCAATGGGTTAAATACTTTCTCGTTCAATGGGAATTTTTATCGGCAAACGGGAGGAGTAGCGATGGGGAGCCGTTTGGGACCTAAATTATGCCTGTTTGTTCATGTATCATGTCTAGGAACAAATCTTCGCTCAGTACATGGGAACAAAACCAGCCCTGTACAAAAGATATAGCGACGACATTGTTGGTGCCACTTCCGGAGGTAGAGAGGAGATCAAAGATTTTGCGCACTTTGTCAACAATTTTCATCCCAGCCTCAATTTCACCCAGGTCATTTCGGATGTGCAGCTGCCTTTCCTTGAAGCCAACATCTGATCGTCTCCTCACCAGCATACATTACAAGGAAACTGACACTCAGTCTTACCTGAATTACACATCTTCTCACCCTGCCTGTTGTAAGAATTCCATCCCTTACAGTCAGTTTCTCCGTTTACAACGCATCTGCAGTGAGGAGAATGACTTTGAAAACAAAAGCAAAGAAATGGCGAGCTTTTTCCAACACCATGGCTATCCGTCAAATGTGGTTCAGTGAGCGCAAGAATGAGTATCAGCTATCCCTCATGACGCCATCATTTCAGAGTGTTCAGATGTACCTAATGCTCAACCTACCATCCCTCTGGTCTTGACGGACCATCCCACAAACGCACTGGACAAAAAAATCATGACCAGAAACTTCCATTTGCTGCGAGATGACCCAGACGCTAGAGACATTTTACCAACCAGTATGGCATTGTGTGCGCATCGTCACGATAAGAACCTGCGTGACTCCTTGGTGAGAAGTCATCTAAACAACACAACTGCTTCTGTCGAAGATTGCGGTACGTTTCCATGTGGTCAGTCATGCTGCAATAATTGCGCCCACACCAATGCTTCACCTACGATAAGGACCAAGGGTGGCACAGTCGGTTAGAGCGCAGCCTTGGTGCAAGAGGTCCCGAGTTCAATCCCCGGATCTCACCCCCTTGTTTCAATTTCTTTCCCTTCAGTGTAGCCTAAGTAGCTTTTAATACCCTTAAAACGGAGCACTGCTGGAAAGAGGCAGCTAAAATGAGCGCACCGTCAGCTTCCTAGGGGAATAGAGAGTAAAGGAACGTCCGACGTTAAATAAGGTGTACCTTTACCTTTACAATCAACACTCCTGGGGGACACATCACCATCAATTCCAAGTACACCTGTACAAGCTACAATGTGGTATATCTCATCAAATGTCGTACCTGCAACAAGGTATACATTGGAGAGACAGGAAGACGCCTGGGAGATCGATTCAGAGAACACTTACGTTCAACACAAACAAACAGCGATCTTCCCGTTGGTCGACATTTTGCATCACCAGGACATCCCTCAACTGATATGCTGGTATCCGTAATCCGTTCTGGCTTCTGAGGTACCCAAGACAGGCACTTTCAAACACAAAACGTTACTTCCAGGAGGACTTAATACCGACTTTGCCTCCTATAAACTCCTAAAATCTACACGCACTAGTGACATCGAAATTATGCTTGTTTTGAATGCTTACACACGCGTTCTTTCCAGTCAGTGCGTGCAAATAACTTCAAATTCAAATTTTTATTATGTCACACGCACAATTTACAGTTGCTTTTTATCCACTGATGAAGAGGCAGCAGCCTCGAAATGTACAGCAATTTACATATTTTTCGTGCAATAACTAATTTATTATTTAGGTAGTATTTACCGGTACTCTGTCTAACACCAGATGATTTTTCTCGTCAATGGGGAAGCCCTGGGAGTCAATGGGTTAATTAAGGTAAATGCAGGCAGCGTAATGGAGGTTCAACTGTATTTGAAAAGCACAATGACTTTTCACACAGCAAAACTACACAACATAAACCCCAAAGAACTGGATAATAAAGAAGACAAATTCATCGTAACAATGCTTACCCCTTTTTCTTTAGCCAATGCAAGTTTCTGCCTTTTACGTTCAAGACGTAGAACTTTTGCTTTCTGACAGGGAGGTTTGCTTGAATCTGGTCCTACCCCTGGTGCTTAAAAGTAAGGAGTAAAAGACATTCTTGATACAGCAATTTTCTTTCCACCTCCTGTAATTAAAATTCTGACATGGGCAGTTACAGAATTTTTCAATGGTCTTACGACTTCGTGTTTGTGATGGCTAAAGATTAAAATATTTTCACTTTCTGGGTTTTGACTGAGCTAATAAACTGTCAAGAGTCACAGGAAATAGAATTGCAGCTTTTTTAATTGTAATTTAAAGCTGGTAATTATTTTGCAAAATCTGAATACTTAATATATCTGACAATCAAGTGAAGCTATGATCTTCGCAGTAAAGAACTTTATTCTAATTATTCAGGACTTCAACAGGATTTGAACCTGTGACCTCGTGATATCAGTGCGACGCTCTAACTAAGTGAGCTGTGAAGCCACTGGCGTTGGGAGCTGGTCATTTGTGGGTTCTAATGTTCCGGTGAGGAATGAATCAATGATGAAATGATATATGAATTGGATCATATATGAACTGCGGATATGAACCATTTGAACCATACAAAGTCAATTTGTACTGACCTGGTGTCTTTCCTTTCTTGGATTCTGTTTTCAAATCGCCCTGATCAGAGTTCCTCTTTTTCGAAAATGTCGGCACTGGAGAAACTTTTGGCAATTGTAACACCTCCAACTTACTCTCATCAAAAAAATTGTTTTCCTGTTGTTGTTTATCTGTGCTTGTTTTCCCAATTTTGTGAGACCCGGAAGGCACTCTGCCAGGCAATGGCTCCACAAAATGTGTTCTGCCATCGTCTTGTGATTCTAAAGAAACACCTCCTTTATCTTCACTGGAGCTCTGCCCTACCCGAAAAAGAAGAAAACCATTAATTTTATTTTTAATTTACAGCTGAAATATACTGAACATTCAGTTTAAATAAATTCATCCAAATTTAGTCATCCTTTTTGCACTACACCCAAACATTCCTTTATCCTGATCAAGAATAATACCTATTTAAAATAATTTATTATCACTGTACACTGTATTTGTTGCCAGACCTTCTTGATAAGGGAGGGATCTTGACTTGCCTTATAAAACATAGCACTCAAGATTCCTGTTCTTGCTCAAAGCAACCATAAGGGCCAATTTAAATGGTACGATTTTTGTCGCTTGCAACAAGCTCGCGACAGGCCTACGACATAACTTATGATTGTCGCAGCGTTTTAACACATGTTTTAAAATGCTACGACATTTTTTCTGCCATACACAACAACCGTAAATCATGTCGTGGGCCTGTCGTAAGCCGTTGTCGCATGTGACAAAAATTGTACCGTGTAAGGAAGACTTAGTGTTCCTAATAATAATTTTGGTTACTATCTATGGGTCAATCATGATTTTATGTAACCTAAAAATGATAATTATTAAAAGGCATACCAGATTCTGCAACTGTTAAAAATTTGGTCATTTTCTTGAGCACTTTCTTTTGGGACTTAGAAGGATTAAAAGCTCCAGCATCACACCTATCAAATTGAATGAACAAAAGTTAGGAAGAAGTAGTCCAAAAGTACCTACATACCCTGCCCTACCCCATGCTATATTTCCAGTTTTTAGTGTATAGATTATAATTTCTTTGACACTGTAAAGTGCTTTTGGGTGTTAGGAAATGTGCTATAGAAGTTTAAATTATTTACTTATAATTTATCTAGGTAGACAGAGAGGGTTGATTATTAAAACATAGTTTAGACAATGTTTAACAAAACCGCATTCTAAGCTATTTTCCATAGACAACAATCATATCTAAGTATTGTCTGCTGCTGATGGTAACAAGAAGGTTTGCATTCCAGACTAGACAGCAATTTATCTACTTAAAATATACCGCTTATAGACAGATTTGGAGGTCACTAATTGTCTTAAGCTGCGGCCTAAGTTAGACTTTGTTTAAATAACTGGCCATGGCCCAGGGTCTTTAAATATATTCTTAGGGCGCGTTCGATTGACCCTATTCCGGAATAAGAATATGTGGAGTGATGATTACAACGGTATGTTTTGCCCGTTTCAAAGCAGCAAGGATAATAAAAATATGTTTAAAATAGCATTTCAGCAGATGTTTGAAAATTTTAATGTGAATCTCCGTAAAAACGAAGGATTTCTAACTTATATTCCATGTATTCCTATTTCGGAATACCGTCAATTGAACGCACCCTTGGACAACTGCCTCAAAACAAGACAATTGTCTTTTACAACAATGATTTATTTATAGCAACAATTTCTCTATAGTGTTTGTAGTTGTTGCTAGGCAACACCACAACCGCAATTATGCAGCAAAACCATCCCCAATTTTAGCCAAAAGTGAGGACAAATTCCCTTTTTTGAAATGCATCACACTAAGCAATCACCCTTCTATATAAAAAGACGATTGATGTACTCCATGATATTATATAATGATATTACAATGAGTGTCTCCATTGAGGAAAGAACATACTTGATTGTGTACATTGGACAACACAATTTCTTCATGGTGGGTTTGTAAACATAGTTACCACTCCTGCCAAAGAAAAGAGGATTTTTGCATTAGTCATACATGCAGGTAGATCAGATTAGAATCAGTAACAAGTATAAATTGACAGCCTACCTTCTCCACCCTCTGTCAATTAAATCTTGATAATCCCAGCACGTCATTGTGTGGGCCCACATTCCTGTGAAAATTAAATAAGACAAGCACCAATGTCGCCTGTGAACGCAGACATATTTCCGGCAGTCGTTTCCTTCCCCGCCGGAAATACGTCTGCGTTCGCAGGTTGCAATAGCACCAATGCGAGCTCGAAGGAATTTACCAGTTTAGTTTGCCAACGTATACGTAAACTGCAAAAACAGTGTTTGTCGTATTTGTGCTCATTTAGGAGCAGTCGTGGCTCAGATGGCTAGTGCGCGGCTTTCGAAGCGAGAGGTCCCTGGTTCGATCCTCAGTGACTTCAACGTCTGTTTCGACTTTCCTCTGTTGCGTGTAGCTATATATATAGCTTTATAAAATCCCCTTAAAACGGAGCACTGACAGAGGGAGGGGGTAAAGGGCGCACCGTCGGCAATCATTGATACCAGCCTCGTAGCTGAAGGAACTACCGACGTTAAATAAAGTGACTTTGACTTTACTTTACTTTATTTGAATTGCTCTCCAATGCAAAACAGCTGAAGCACGCCGGAGGCAAACACAAACAAAAATGCAAACGTTTACGACTTTCTTTCACAACTTACCATGTGAGAAGTTGGTGTTTGAACTTTTGCAATAGCCACAACGGTGACCTTCAGAATCACCCCCAAAATATTCCACAATGCTGTACTCATTAGACATAGTATCAAGTTAGAAGCCACTACCAAAGGATGGCGTGAAAATCAATCGACCACATCAACAACGGACTGGACGGACTGGGTTCTTTGTGGGAGGGTACGTTATGTATGGGGCGCGACTAGTCCATTGAGATCGGATGTGTTTGCCGTTGAGTAACGGAACTGCCTCCTCCAGGCGCTTCGATTTCAGTCGCAAAGCAGAAGCAGGCGAGCTCGCGAGCTAGAAGCACGAGAAACTTGGTCCTTTGCGCGCGCTCTTGTTCCTCGAAAAAAAATAGAGACGTCTGGGAACGAGGCAGATAACGGAATATAACTTGGAGTTTCAGTCTGAAAAAGAGTGCTGGCGTGGAAACTGGGTTCAGTGACTGGTTTTTTTTTAAAAAAAACAGCTGCAAATTTTTGAAGCAAGAGGGTACCGGAAATGTGCGTGGAAAGTATTAAAAAAGCGAAAAAGGTGTGCATATCTTTAGCCTGTGTGGCACGCGTTACTATTTTAGTTTATAAGCAAAGGGATAATTTCAAAACAATTTATTGGCGTGCTTGAGAATAAACTGCGAGCACACTCTTGTTTTTCAATGACATATAGCAGAGCACGCGATTGCGTGACACGCCTCGTTTTTTTTACCACTAATTTGCATAAAATAACAATTTCATCCGTCGCGCGTGGCTCTGAGGAAAGAAGGACGACTGCTCGTGTTCTAGCTCGAAAACTAATTTTCTCTTCGCTCAACGGTTGAAGACGTTGAAGAACAATTTGACTCAGTGGTCAAATGTAAGAGGTTCAAAGACTGAACATGTACGGTTAAATGATGATCGACGACGACCCACTGGAAAAGCAACTTCGTTCCCAGGGTCTACTCCGGTTTCAAGATGGCG
>NC_090888.1:64534101-64545201 GCF_036669925.1 Montipora capricornis
CGGATAGCGCATTCCCTCAACTTAGCTGCAATCTGCAAATATAAAATCTCGTTATTCTCTTATTTACATGGCCTCGCTTCAGCCATTCGAGGAGGGCCAGTCTGGTGCTTCTCAAGTTGCCTCCTTCATGCCCAAAAAGAATTCTGGGTAATTCTACCCATAGCAGTTTGAACGAATATTGCCTTTTTATTTCCCGGAATTCGGGAAATTTGTGAGGATCGCTCCGTTTCCAGGCCCTTTCTCACGATTTTAGCGCTGTTTACATGTATAGGATGGAATGCAGGGTAAAGCGCCATTCTCATCCGGTTGGTTTTTAACAAATTCGGAAAATCGCTTACCTCTATGCCACGATTATTCCATCCAGATTTTTTGGCTAAATGGTAACCACATATAGTTGTCTCGCTTATTTTAGACCGGCGGGTCTAATCTGCAGCTCGCAGGTTGCAGGTCGTGGGTTGCAGGTCATTGTTTCACCAATACAGAAAGTATCCTAAACATTCATAAAAGCTAACCCTTTACCCATTACCCTTTACCCTTTACCCTTGGAAAAGAGCTGCCGACTTACAACCACAGGCCCGTAACCAGAGGGGGTGCACGGGGTGCGTTCGCATCCCATCCCCAGAGATGCCAACCTATGGAGATCTAAAATCTGGAGATTTTTTCCATCCGGTCTTCCCACCCCTCCCCCCTCGATCAACCTACCCTCTTCCCTACCCTCCTTCCCCCCCCCCCTAAACGCACCCACCCATCCCCCAGCAGCTCCTTCAGAATACAAAAATATTCTGCCACCATTGGGAATTTGCAGGAAAACAGGGTACTTATGTCAAGAATTTTTATTGGTGAATCGGAGATCCAATCAAACAATCGGTTATATGGCTATGATATCTAAAGGAAGTCATTTTGTTTAGTTCTATTAACGTGTGTTTGAAACTCAGAGATGAAGAAATGCATTAAGAAACAATGAAACGACTTTGAAAAAATCGATCTTTTTTAAACTTGGGGATGCTATTTGAGTCTAGAATGGAGAAACGTCTATGAAAGGTTCAGAGTCGTTTTTATCCGGGAGATTTAATGACCCGTACGGGAGACCGGGAGATTCGTTCCGTATCCGGGAGACTCCCGGATAATCCTGGAGAGTTGGTATGTATGCATCCCCCCCACAGGCCCCAAAGGTCCTCATTTTGATACTCAATATCCAAGTTAAGGCGTGCAGTCGGTTAAACTGAAGTTTAAAACTTAACAGTGATATTTTTAAAAAAATCAAAGAATGGAAAAAGCAGTAATAATGTATTCACTGGGAAACTAAAACCAACTGCACTCTAGTAGCCCGAGCCATTCAGAACATTTCAATGAGCGCTCGGTGTGATGTCCGAGCGTATCTAAGGGAGCGTTTTTTTGACAACGCAAACAAACAAACCCAGAGTTGCGTGCAAATTTTAAAAGCAAGAAGAAAATAGCGGTTAAGTTTGTTTTGGAGAAGTTCAAATGAAAATGCCATCGGTAAAAAAATACCTTGGCGATAGATAAAAAGAATGACGAAAAACAGGATTTTTTCGGTGTAGGAAAGGTGCTAACAATATTATTGCTGTCAAGAAACTTTTAGTGTAATTTCTGGTGTGAAATTTGCAGGAAACCTAATTATTTTCGACTTATTCATGTCTTCGATCGTACGGTAAAAACATTTGGGCTGAACTGTCACGTAAAGTTGCACCCTGCTAGCAGAGCCTTTCTTTTGCTTGCTCGATTTGGCGTTCTCGAGAAAGGCTCTGCATGAATCGATTAAGGGCCCACTGACGTATTTTTTGGGGTGCGTTGCTAAGGGTGTAATGGTTAAGTAATTTGAGAAAATTTGGCATTATTTTGGTCAGTTTGCAACTTTTATAACCCAATGACCCTAAATATGACGCCATCATACCACGCCCATGGTCACGTGACCAATAAAAGAAAACTCTAAATTTGGCTCCGTGCTACGCAATTTGGGTATTTAATCGATGGTTTGATAATTTGTATTCGTTTTTGCATCCAGCCACGCATGGTTTTCTTTTTATTTTGAAGAATGTTCTTTTTAAAGACATAAACGATACTGAAATACCCATAACTTTTTCAAAAAAGATGATTTTAAAAAAACAATGCTTAGCTATATTCTGTATTTGGGGGTGAAACGTGCCATTTAAAAAAAAATTTAATTCAATTCAAAACCGCCGGAAATTTAGCTTTTTTCTCAAACCGGAAGTCAGTTCGTTTACGCATGCGCAGTTGATCTGAAAACGAGCGCGAGGAAAGGTGAGGAAAAATCTTCGATGGAAACTAAATAAATAAATAAATATATATAAATTTATATAGCGCTTAAACTATAAAATATTCTAAAGCGCTTTACAATGAAAAAGGACAAATAAATAATAAATATATAAACGTAATGCTTACGAACTAAAGTAAACTGATTCATAAGATGTGGATATAAAACATCAAAAAATATGTACATATAGATACAAAATTATAAATATATAAAATAAATCTAATTGCATAAAAGAAAAGAAAAAAATATATGTAAACTGATCAAAAAAGTTCATGACAATTATGCAATTAGGAGTCAATAGTAAGCCTTTTTAAAAAGATAAGTCTTAAGATTTTTTTTAAAAGTCTCCAAATTTGCCGATAGTCTAAACAACAGTTTGTGCGGTGACTTTTGCTTGTGAGTGGGTTTTCTTGTCAGCTCCTGATACGATGACGTCAGTTTTGGAAGTAACATTTCACTTCCTTAGCAACGCGCGAAAAATCCGTCTGTGGGCCCTTAAGATCTTTATTACTGGGTTGCAAACCCAGTCGGAAATTAGGTAGATTTCCGTTTTTTTTTTTAGTATTTTTTTCCGTGTCGGTAAAAGTCTTGCCTGTCACTCCCCTGGTAAGTGGTGTCTTTGTGCATAGAGTCTTCTGCGCGTATTTTCTTAGGATCGAGAGGGTAGTGGAACTGCGTAGATTTCTCTGGTGGACACAGTAGAATCATTAACTTAGCCTGCAATGGCGTCGAAAGTCATGAAACGCGAATGGCGTTTTAGTGGATCCTTAAACAAAATATACCCTTATGGAGCTCAATAATGGAAAGTCAGTTGGATAAACTAGGCAGGAATCTCAAAAGCGACGAGTAATGGACTTCGACAACAATCTATCGCCCGTCGAGACGAGATCAAAGTGAGCTGTATTTACCTGAAGTACATGGTAATTTGACACGATTGAGTTTCTTGTCTTCACGCACGCAATCAAATAGGAAGAGGTTTTCGCCTCTAAGAGCAAATATGTTGTTTGTTTCAATAAAATTTTCGCTGGAAAAGGATTCTGTGGTATTTTCTGCCTTTGTGAATTATAATATCATGTTGTGTATTGAATTTTCGAGCTTAAGGTTCAAATGTGATATGGGAGAAGTTTTTTAGTATTGATCTGTAAGCAGGAAGGGTTCACAGGGCTGTTGGAAGCGTGCTTGAGTTTCAACAAAATGAGCCCCAAAATCAGTGAAAACTTGTGACGCAGATGAATAATAAAGTAGCTGCTATTTCCAAAATGATGGAATTACCTGGTGATAAATAACGTCGTACGCGTCTTGGAGAGTAAATTTTGACTTTGCATAAACAAGAGTTGGGCGATTGTGATCTTTGTTTTGACTTCGCTCATTTCATTGTCAAACTTTAAAACACTTCACAGAAAAAGAAACTTTCAAAAACCCGGTATCTTGCCATCATTTGACACAGATGCTTCACTGTTTGGCGAGTAAACATGCCGCGGTAACTTAATCACGGCGCCCGCTGAATTCCGGCCATTTCACTTTCGATTTTGCAATTTACTTGAACGTAGCAAAAATCTCCGAAAATGTTTGTCGCTGATCGTAACTTTTTATATTCTATATTCACGGTTCAAAATTAATGTTGTTTTCATGCCGTAAATATTTTATTCTCGATCGACCGTCCCCGAAACTTCCTTCTGCTCTTTCTGAAAATTGTGTATCAATAGTTATTTGCTTTTTCATCAATATTTGTTTTGCATAAAGCAAGCTAACAGAATCTGTACCTTGCTGAGTTCGCATTTGTTAGCGTTATGAGGGGTACATTGTTTTGGTCTCCCATCCAAACACTAACCCTGCCCGGCAGGGCTTAACTTCAGTTAACTTTAGCATTAGAAAGCTGTCAGATGCTCAGAGGGCACACTTGTGGTAAAAAGACGTTGGTGAGGAACTTGAAAATTATCAACATGTCAGCCCAGAAGCCAATGTTTCTCGCTTCTCTTTTATTTGTTATTCTTCAGAGACTGGAATGCTGTATTTCAATACCACACAATTCATAGACTTTCGAAAAGTCCTTCGTCTAGATACGCGCGGGCTCGCCGAAACAGTTTCTCCTGGGATTATCGTGAGGTCGACTTGTGGCAAGTCTACACAATTCAGTGCCTTCTGATTTTCTGTAGCACGTACCACAGGCAAACCAGTGTATGCTTCACAGAAGCATCTAGTTGAATATGCGCTGCATGTTGCCAGGATACAGTCTCGAACCCAAGCCTAATATGCCAGATCTCGCCGCCATCTTGGTTTTTTATGGTACAGCGGGCTCAATTATAACCATCGGTTTTGTCACTAAACGGACGCTCGCACTGGAAAAACCGGTTTGACGAGAGAAAACAAGATTGACTAGCCCAGAAGTTCGGGCTGCGGCGGCTTCAAAGAGTTGACGCGATTCGGGCAGAGCCTACTTTTCTCCTTCTCAGTAAAGAAAAAGACAAATGGAGGCTCTGCTCGCAGGGTGGTAAAGTTGCTGTTGTGTACCATTTTTGCATGGGAAACCGCTTGTCGAAAATACTTTTTTCAAATCCTTTCCCAAAAAAACGCTGAAGTGATGAATCTCAAAAATCCGGATTTAGATTTAATCCAAAGTATCCTCCTCGAGTGTGGATACTCCCACAATATTTAACCTTGAACGAGGCCATAAGGGCCAATTTGCATGGAAACAAAAGACTACTAAAATGGCAGCCATTTTTGTGTCTACGTGTACATGTACGCCCGCGTAATTTGGTGCGCTGTCTGCGGGCATCCCCCATAGGGGATAAGTACGTAGTGTATGTGGACAATAGAACGTATTGGTGTATGTGGACATTCTCGAATAAAATGTCGGATTTTGGCTTTTCTTCATCGTCTTCTTCGAATTCCTCGAGTGCAATGAATGGCACTCAAAGAGCTGAGTTAATGGAACAAGTTAAAAGTCAACTATTAGTTGCATCTCTTCAGGAATTACTATCGGTAAGATACGATCGATTTCACACGTGGGCTTACTTCATGTTGTACGATGCTTGATTGTGCCTCTTGTCTGTAGGGTACAGTTCTTTCAGGTTCATTAGTCTCAAGCTTGTGTTCCTGAGTAAAATTGCTCTACTAATAGACCTTATTCACGATAGCCGCCTTGTTGGATTTGCCTTTATCATGCAAATTAGCTACACACTTCCGAGGGGGCAAACAACACAAGTTCGAGAGGTTATAACGAACATCTTAGCCACACAGATGATTTTTCTCACGTTCATTGAATGTTTATCATCTAAGTAGTAAAATAGCATGCTTACACAAGTTACTTCGATGATTTTTTTATTGAAAAATGAGCAGATAACGAAGTAGAAAGTCAAAATGTCGGAGGCAATCAAAAGATATAAAATTATTATAAAAGGTACTTAATTCTAAATTGTAAAATGTAATTTTAGTAATGTTAATTCAATATTTCGACGAGCTGATTTTCCGAAATTTGCCTTTATTCCAATGTTTGCCCCCAGCATAACACATGGCTAATTTGCATGACAATTTGAAAACCAACATGGAGGCTATTGTTCGCACAAGTATGTGATGGTCTTGTTCGCAAACCATACATCGCGCGCCCTCACGATATGACCTTTTTATAAATCTATTTTGAGTGACGCTGTCTGATCTTAAAACCTGATTCACGATTTTGCCTTGATACTTAAAGATGGTTGGAATTATCGTCCACTGCTTCTCTATTTTCTCATACCCTGCACTCCTGCTTAGCGTCCCGTTGTCTTGCAGCTTTCAAAATGACGGTTGTACTAGGGTTGAACATACAATAAGTGTTTCACATAACCACAATGTGATCGTACATGTACCATATGAAACACCAAAAATAATGCACTCATTTCAGTGATGTAATAGGTTACCATGATAACAGAAGAGCCATCTGAGAACGCCTTACATTTTGTCTTTAAGGAAGCTCAAAATGGTTAAACTTATCATGAAAACCTGTGTCCTAACTGCATGTGTAGGTGATTAGCAGGCTGAGATAAAGAGCTGCTTCAAAGTTAAGAAAAGGTTCTCTGGAGCAGTTTCATTGCAACTCCCACTACTGGAAGCTGGTCACTCAGGGTCTTCAGAAGAAAGTTCTGCTTTTGCAATGACATTTTGGAATATTTAGACTTTCCAGTCCTCTTGGATAAGGATGATAAACCATAGACCGTATTCATAAATGGCGGCTAAGTAATTATTCTTTGTCTTTATGCTAATTATCCTAACTAGCCTTATAAACACGAGCAAAATTTAAGAGAAGTTTTGTTCCAAAGTGAGGCTAGTTAGGATGATTAGCACAAAGGCAAAAGAATAATTTCTTGACCGCCATTTATGAATACGGTCTATAGGCCATATCTAATAGCACTTGAAGGAGAGATTTAAGTACCCATGAAATGTTACAAAAGAGTACATGTATGCTGGCCACTGAGATCTTATTATTATTGTCTATCATTCCCTTGTACTTGGGATGTCTGTGAATCCTACTTAGTTCTTTATCTCCTTCTTTCACATATACCTTCCCGTACTTTTATGTGGGGTCGGCAGTCACCTCCTTTTGCTTGAGTTCCATTTGTTGCCTTCAAGACGTTTATCACTGAGATCTCTCCTGATGTTGTCTGTCAGTCTCTGTTTTGATCTTCCTATACATGTACCTCATATTCCTTCATTTTCCATTTCCTTCTCATAGCATGTGTCCTTCTTCATGGCAAATTGGCAAATTATACCATGACAATCTTCTCTCCTGGATCTTCTTTTTTATTTATATGACCTTAACCCTTCCTCTGTGAATACTACTAGTAATAAATAAATATTACACACACTAAATAATATTGTCTAATAACTATTATGATTAACCCATTGACTCCTGGGGGTTCCCCATTGACGAGTAAAATCGCCTGGCGTCAGACAGAGAAAAAATACTAAGTATGGTCGGTTTTAAGGCCAGTTTAGGGGTGAATGGGTTAAAATCTTCTGATTTTGAGAGCTGCACATCGAGTTTTAATGAGGCCATGTTAATTCCCAATCAAATAAGCCAAACTAATATTAATTTAATACTGGTAGGAAAGGGGGTGGCCAAAATTCTTAGGTTTATTTATGTGGTAGAATCCTAGCAGTCCGTTTTAAAGGCGCTGTTACACTGTGAAATGTTTCGTGCAACGATGTCCCAAAAACATTGCGAGACAAGTTGCACGAAACATTTCACAGTGTAACAGCGCCTTAAGTCAGTTGAGTTGCCCCCTTTAGTCACACAAGTGAGCTGAGGGGAGAATGGGAAGAGGTCAAACCTTAAATATGCATTTCCCGCTCTCCCCATTCTCCCATAGGCTCTTTGGTTTGCTTGCGTGACTAAAGCGGGTGACTCAACTGACTAGCTAGCAGTCTAAGATGTGGTTTCAGAACTCGGTCTTTTTGCAATTTTTTTTGTATGTTTTTAATGTAGAAAATGTCAGAAAAATGCTTTAAGAAGTGCATTTATAAACCAGGGTCACAGCTGGACAATTCTGAACAGGTGAGATTAGTTTAAACTCAAACAACTTATTGGTACATGTATATGTATCTTTAATTTTAAGAAATAATATTAATTCTGTTATTTGCTCCAACATTTAACAAATAAGAAGCCTTGCCTGTGATCTATTCTGTTGTAAAGCATGCAGGAAGTGAATAGAGAACACTAAGAACTGCTGGGGAATCACGAGTGGTAGTTAAGTATTTTCCCTACTTCTTGAATGGTCTATCTGCCTCCTATGTGCTTTTACAGCAGAACAGACCACAAGTGAAGCTTCTATATTATTTGTTGTATAATAATTAATTTCCCCATGCCTCTGGCTAACATTTTTGGGGAAATTTATTTTCCAAATCCTACAAGTGGCATCAGCCGTGCATCTATACTCTTGTAATGCTAAAACAGACCAATCACAATCCTTGTTAATAGAATGGTTCAAGACATTTTATTGGTTAAACACAACCAAAGCTGGCAAAATGTCAAACCATCAAAGTTCAGAAACTGAAAGCGGTTCGAATTTTATCAAGCTAACAGACAAGTGCAAGCAGTTTTTTGGTCTAAAATCGAGATTTATAAGCAAATTATTCAGCAAAATCTGGCTGAATTTTGGCTCGGGAAAACCTGAATGTCATTGACATGACAATTGGAAATCAAGCTGCTTAATGAGTGTGGCTGGTATTAAATTTTAGGGAACTGCTCCTGCATTATGTTGTGTGAATGAACCACAGTCAAATTTATGGGAAGAAGATCCCCAGAACACTGATCACATGCGAGGCTTCTTTATTTGTCTTATAATAAAGATTTTTTAAATTTCATCATGTATTGCACTAAAATTTGCAGAAAATTTTATTTTTCAAATCCTATAAGTGGTGTCAGCTATGCATCTGTACTCTCGTAAAGTACACTGTTTTAACCAATGAGAATGTGTGTTATTACTGCTTTTACAGTATTTCAATCTAAGAACAGAAGCTCAGTCGCCATTCTTGTTAACTGATGGCTGTGGGACATCACTGGAGTAATAAAGTCATGGTGTGGTTGTGCTCACATACATTTGTACTTCTTACAAATTTCAGAATTAAAAAAATGAAAAGAAAGCAAAATTATTCAACATATTGTGCAGCAAAAAAACTAGGGAATTCCCAGTACAGTACCTGCTCATTTCTTCTAACTGACATTTTTGTTTGGTAGAAATGTATATCTATGTGTATGGATAGATACATGGATGCATGGAACACTGTATCGAAGACTTATCAGTCCAGGTTACAGAGAGAACACGGTCAAGGAGGAAGCTTTTAGTTTGTAATAAGGAAACAAGCGTCAGTGATGTCAAGGAATAGCATTCACATCACATCACTTTTTCTGAACATTATTATTGTTATCAATGGCCTTTGACTCCGGTTTGCTTTTATGTCATTTCTTGCACTTCTTACACAAAGCATCCATGAAAAAACTCTCAGGATGTATTGATACCAGTATGTTATGAGAGAAGAAGAAATCAGCCCTACTTCAATGATGACAATGAAAATGGAATTTATACACTTCACTAGTTTACACCTTCTTGCATTGTATCACAAATTCCAGTGTTAAAATGATTCTGATTGGCTATCCTATTAACTACATTCTCTTTCAAGTGCCCCTAGCTCCAATATTTTGTAGAAATCAAATTTCAGCACCACAAAATATAATAAGAATTTATTAATTTTTTATTGATGATGTCATCTCAGAGATTGACCCATGTCTCTCATGTTAGGAGAAAGGAATACTAATTTTGTCAACTTTAGGCTGTCAACTTGTAGGCCTGTTAGAAGCCAAATAATAATAATTTTGAAGCGGGCCTATGAGAAGCCAAATTATTATTATTATTTGGCTTTTAGCAGGCCCAAAAGTTGTGTAAAATTGGAAAAAAATAGTATTCCTTTGTCCTGCTTTGAGAGACATGGGTCAATAGTGAGCTTAAGCAAGAACAAGGACAACTATGAGAACGCCACAAAACAATAAGGTTAATTATCAAAACCAATAGCTCTGGACGTTCACATTTTGATACATTTCTTTGCCATTCTTGTCCTGACAAGGAAATAATCGAATTTGAGGTTATGTGGAGAACGAGAGCATCTGACAATGAATATTCAATTTTTTCTCCCAAGCATCCACACTGCTCATACCAATTGTTTTTCTATAAAGTTGATACACACTTTCATGCCAAACAATGTGGAAGAATCACGAAATTGTTACCTATTACAGGGAATGATGATTTTAGATAACATTCTCGTAGCTGTTGTCGTCATCCTTGCTTAAGCTCCCTAATCTCTGAGATGGCATTACAAACTGCTGTGGATTATGGTTTTGAAAAGATTTTTATTGCAATTAAGAAACGGTCCAGATAAGAACGATAGCATCAACGGCAACGAACATGTTGGAATTCAATTGGTATGCAAAAAGGTGATAACTTCTCTATTGTCTGTGCTTACTTCTGATTGGCTTAAACAGCAAACGGTTAACAAAACTTCATAAAGCAGTATTATATTCATCCTTACTTTCCAACCATCTTCCATCTTTCATCTGGTCTCAGTTTAAATGAATTCCACAGAAATCTTATGTGGGGAACATGTAAAATTGTAAACATTTCTTGGTTTTTGTTTTCAACTCTTGTGATTGGTCAAAATCTTTTAACACGAAAAAACAATCTTTCAAAGTGGGCTGTAAATGAATTTTATTGCGTTAACTGCCTTCCTGTAGGTTTATGCATTCTCTGTGTAAAAATGATAACATTCCTATGTGGGGAAAGCCCTGTTGCCGCATAACAAAGGAAATTGCTATCCACCTTACACGGATCATTACTTAAGCAGTTTGTGAAGAGATGAAGAGATTTACCACAGTGGGAGAGTAATATTAATATTTTGATGTTAGGGGCACTTAAGGATGCTCAACTTCAGGAGGTTCTGATTTCCTAAATTAATACCAACAAACTAGTTATGGTTGTCTAATTTTATAAAAGGGAAATTCCATCAAGAAATGTTGATGGCAAATTGTAAAAATACTTTCACCACAAAAATTCATGGGAGGGGTGGAGTGATGTTGAAAGCAAATGTTATTTTTTTTTTAAAAGGGGAGCTTAAGCACGTAATGTTTTTAAGCTGCGGATAGACACTGGAAGTGAACGTTTCGCACACCAGGACAGTGGTCTCCCAGATTTTTAAACTAGTCCATTCTAATACAGTAAACACCCACATATAAGAACCGAGATTTTTTCAAGTTAAGCTAAATAGGTTCTTAAAAA
>NC_090888.1:64549791-64554791 GCF_036669925.1 Montipora capricornis
AACACGTTCCAGGTACAAAATCAATTGAAAAATTCTGTTAAGGAAGTCTGTCGCTGTGGGACACAGAGCTTTAACAAGTACATGAGATCATTTGAATTTTTGCCAACGAGCAAGCCGAGCAAAGACGTGAGGCTCTCACGGCAGCCAGCTTAATGCCGTGCAAAGTATTGCAGCAGGCAGACAAATTCTCTATTGTGCTGTGAAAAGTGTAATGTAAGGTTCCCCGGAGATTTTAGTTGGGACCAAAGAAAGTGCATGTTTTCACGTGTGATGTCATTACAGCCAAACTTACGCAATGCACGCGACTATATTGATGATCTTGTGTTTGGAGGTGAGTGACATCACATTTTTTCCAATTTTCCTGATTATTGTGTTGTGTACAATTGCTTTGAGTGTTCTTTAATATTATTTAATTTTCGAACCATCGTGTTCTATATAATTTATTGAGTGAACAAGCTCAAAACTAAACCAGCGTACGTGTTCTCATCGGGCGCTGTTGTCAATTTCGGATTTCGGCCTGTGAGTAGGGCAGTTTGTTTTTCGTTTGGTAACCATTGAGTTGTGAACAATTAAATTTAATTTTCAAAGGAAATAATTACATGTATGTTGTCTGCAAAGTACACAATTCAACGATCAATTTAACTTATAATTCATGGCAGTATCTTGCATGCAAAATAAAAATTCTACAAGTGAAACAACTTTCACGTGCAAAAGAGTTTTGCCGATCTTTTACATGGCACTGATTTTATTCAACTTAATTATTGTATATTCCTGTTAAGGACGGTGCCTACTAAAATAAATTTAAAGGTATTTTTGCGCACTTTACTGACTATGAGGGAAAAGCAGATCTTAACAAGTGTTATTGAAATTCAAAAAGAAAATTGGGGGAAGCCACGCATTTTATTTCTGAAAAATGCATGGTTACCCCCAGTTTCCTTTTTGGATACCAAGAGCACTTGCTAAGTTCTGCTTTCTCCGCATAGTTTTGAACCGCGCAAAAATATCCCTGTATTAATAAGCACCACCGACTGATAGGAAATCCGAGTATCTTGAGATGCGCAGAACGTATGCGCAATAGCAATAGTAGGCACTGTCCTTAAAATTACGGCCATTCAAAAATTACGGCAGCACTTTCCATATTATTGCAAAACACGTTGACATCTACATTGATGTTGGAGGTGCAAAGTGTGCAATTTCTATTATTGTATTAATATTGTTAACTTGAAAAGTTGAGTTGCAGTACTTTCTAATAAAAAAATTACAACTACTGTTGGGTATTTTGGAACTCTGATCAGATACAAATTTGCAAACTATGTTTATATATTGGCTGTTTCATTGGCACTTACATGTAGTGATAGCTATTACTACAGTGTAGTCAATAGACAACGCAAGACTGTGATAGCCATGAAACTGCATGAAGTGATGCAACTGTTCCCCTGGCCCCTTTGCCTCTGTCAGGGACTTGATGACTGACTGCTCGCAATCTTCAGTTTGTCAAAATCATCATTCCCTGTCAATAGTCCATCAGAGGCAGTCACAAGGTAGACAGCGTCGTCCAGTAATAATAACTGATGAACAACGACTTCCAACATTGACTGCCTCCAGTTTGGTTTTATAAGTCCAGAACAAACTGCAGTTCTTCTTGTCTTTAGTTGGTCAATATTAATGTAATGTTCAGCGGAGCATTGAGCACCAATGCAATTCATTACGGATTGCAGATCCAGTACATGTAAGATGATGTAGCTCTTCTCCCTCGAAACCTTGGGCCATCCTTGATTATCTTGTCTCAGAGATGCAGTCCTGTTTTGTGTAAGCACTTCTTAAGGGTTTGTGAAGCAACGTCGTTCCAGGTTTGCCTCCCCCAGTCAATAGCCATCAGAACATTAATATTATTGGTTTAACAATTATTTTCTGCAGCATTCTTTACACCACCCATCTGTTGATGCAAACAGGCCACAGCATTTGCTTCCTGTTGGGCACTTTCCAGCTTGCAATGATGCCAGTATCGATCTACATGTAGGTCTTGGAAGTGGTATTTTTAGGTAAAGTTACTGTACATGTGTAAGAATACCACAACGATGTTTGCGAATTGTCCTTTTAGAATTGCAGGGTGCATTATCTCATGAACTACAAAATTTTCCTTTGTGTTGCTTTAATCTCTGGTTATTACATTCGGACAAATTTTTTTCATAACCTGGGTAGTCACCCACACTTTCTCATTGCAAAATAAGAACAGTTGTAATGGCGGTTGATGCTTTGCACATTCTTGAAACTGCATTTACCAAATGCCCACATAAGCCAATGTGTAGCTTGTTTGCAGCCAGTGCATTATTAATTTTCCCTTTTCGCTGAGGATCTCCTCTGGGAGCCCACACTGGACCCCATCTCCTGGCAAGTTCGGCTCTTTAGATCATTACATCTCCAAGTGCTGGAGTGAAGTGAAAAAGGTCAACTTTAAACATCACCGTGTGAAGGACAATCTGACTCCAGAAGAGAGAGCAGCTCTTACATCATTACGACACCACACTGACATCGTCATAAAGCCAGCTGACAAAGGGGGAGCCCTGGTGGTCTGGGACCGAACTCTATACCTACAAGAGGCGGAAAGGCAACTTTCGGACAACACTTTTTATGAAAGACTAGACCGTGACTTCACCATGGATTACAACAAAACAATTCAAGAAGTGGTTAAGGAGGCTATCACAAAAGGCGAACCTCCAGCATCAGCCGTCAATCTTACCAAGGAAAATCCTCGTATGTCTAGATTTTATATCCTGCCGAAAATCCACAAGCCCGGGAACCCTGGAAGACCTATTGTTTCCAGCTGTAACTGCCCAACTGAGCTAATAGCCACGTACTTGGACAGGCTCTCCACTCCTTTGGTCCAGAGCTTACCAAGCTATGTGAAAGATAGAAATGACATGCTCCGCATTGCCAACTCATTTCACTTTCCGGGAACGTCCAACTATGTTTTCACTATGGATGTGAAATCTCTGTACACTGTCATCCCCAATGGCAATGGCCTCTTGGCACTGACGCATGCTCTCAACAAAAGACCGGTCCTGCATCCACCAACCCATACTCTGGTTCGTTTGGCAGAACTAGTCCTTACATTAACCCTTTGATGTCTAAACTGGCCGAAACCGGCCAGACTTAGTGTTTTGCTCTGTCTAAACCGGCCAGACTTACTATCTTCGGAACAAAACCAGCCCTGTACAAAAGATATATCGACGACATTGTTGGTGCCACTTCCAGAGGTAGAGAGGAGTCTGATCAAAGATTTTGCGCACTTCGTGAACGATTTTCATCCCAGCCTCAATTTCACCTAGGTCATTTCGGATGTGCAGCTGCCTTTCCTTGAAGCCAACATCTGATCGTTTCCTCACCAGCATACACTACAAGGAAACTGACACTCAGTCTTACCTGAATTACACATCTTCTCACCCTGCCTGTTGTAAGAATGCCATCCCAAGTACATGTACAGTCAGTTTCTCCGTTTACAACGCATCTGCAGTGAGGAGAATGGCTTTGAAAACAAAAGCAAAGAAATGGCGAGCTTTTTCCAACACCGTGGCTATCCGTCAAATGTGGTTCAGCGAGCGCAAGAACAAGTATCAGCTACCCCTCATGGCGCCATCATTTCAGAGTGTTCAGATGTACCCGATGCTCAACTTACCATCCCTCTGGTGTTGACGGCCCATCCCAAAAACGCACTGGTCAAAAACATCATGACCAGAAACTTACATTGGCTGCGAGATGACCCAGACACTAGAGACATTTACCAACCAGTATGAGTTTTGTGTGTGCATCATCACGATAAGAACCTGCGTGACTCCTTGGTGAGAAGTCATCTAAACAACACAACTGCTTCTGTCGAAGATTGCGGTACGTTTCCATGCGGTCAGTCATGGTGCAATAGTTGCGCCCACACCAATGCTTCACCTACGATAAGGACCAATGGTGGCACAGTCGGTTAGAGCGCGGCCTTGGTGCAAGAGGTCCCGAGTTCGATCCTCGGATCTCACACCCTTGTTTCAACTTCTTTCCCTTCAGTGTAGCCTAAGTAGCTTTTAATACCCTTAAAACAGAGCACTGATGGAAAGAGGCAGCTAAAATGAGTGCACCATCAGCTTCCTGGGAAAATACTCTCTAGAGAGTAAAGGAACGTCCGACGTTAAATAAGGTGTACCTTTACCTTTACGATCAACACTCCTGGGGGACACATCACCATCAATTCCAAGTACACCTGTACAAGCTGCAACGTGGTATATCTCATCAAATGTTATACCTGCAACAAGGTATACATCGGAGAGACAGGAAGACGCCTAGGAGATCGATTCAGAGAACACTTAAGTACGTTCAACACAAACAAACACTGATCTTCCCGTTGGTCAACATTTTGCATCACCAGGACATCCCTCGACTGATATGCTGGTATCCGTAATCTGCTCTGGCTTCTGAGATACCCAAGACAGGCGCTCCTTCGAAACCAGGATCATTTTCAAACACAAAACGTTACTTCCGGGAGGACTTAAAACCGACTTTGCATTCCTATAAACTCCCAAAATCTACACGCGCTAGTGAATGTTTACACACGCGTTCTTTCCAGTCAGTGCGCGCAAATAACTTCAAATTCAAATGTTTATTATGTCACACGCAAAATTTACAGTTGCTTTTTATCCACTGATGAAGAGGCAGCAGCCTCAAATGTACGGCAATTTACATATTTTTCGCGCAATAATTAATTTATTATTTAGTATTTACAGGTACTCTTAACACCAGATGATTTTTCTCATCAATGGGGAACCCCTGGGAGTCAATGGGTTAATTAAGGTAAATGCAGACACCGTAATGGAGGTTCAACTGTATTTAAAAAGCACAATGACTTTTCACACAGCAAAACTACACAACATAAACCCCAAAGAACTGGATAATAAAGAAGACAAATTCATCATAACAATGCTTACTCCTTTTTCTTTAGCCAACGCAAGTTTCTGCCT
>NC_090888.1:64567291-64584791 GCF_036669925.1 Montipora capricornis
TCTATTAACGTGTGTTTGAAACTCAGAGATGAAGAAATGCATTAAGAAACAATGAAACAACTTTGAAAAAATCGATCTTTTTTAAACTTGGGGATGCTATTTGAGTCTAGAATGGAGAAACGTCTATGAAAGGTTCAGAGTCGTTTTTATCCGGGAGATTTAATGACCCGTACGGGAGACCGGGAGATTCGTTCCGTATCCGGGAGACTCCCGGATAATCCTGGAGAGTTGGTATGTATGCATCCCCCCCACAGGCCCCAAAGGTCCGGCAGGTTAGTTTTGCAGGTTGCAGGTTGCAGGTTGCAGGTTGAAATTTACTGTGACTGTTACATGAATAGCTAACCTTAGGGCTAATTAGGCCTAAAGAACGTTTTTTTAGGCCTAAGGAGGCCTAAAGAACGTTTTTAGGCCTAATTAGCCTAAGGTTAGCTATTCATGTAACAGTCACAGTAAATTTCAACCTGCAACCTGCAACCTGCAACCTGCAAAACTAACCTGCCGCCAAAGGTCCGCATTTTGATACTCAATATCCAAGTTAACGCACGCAGTCGGTTATACTGAAGTTTAAAACTTAACAGTGATATTTAAAAAAAATCAAAGAATGGAAAAAGCAGTAATAATGTATTCACTGGGAAACTAAAACCAACTGCACTCTAGTAGCCCGAGCTATTCAGAACATTTCAATGAGCGCTCGGTGTGATGTCCGAGCGTATCTAAGGGTGTGTTTTTTTGGGAAAACCAAAAACGGGTTTCTGATCTCGGATCAATGGATTCTTCAGCGTCGAAAAACGCAAAATCCGAAATTATTTTCCATGACAACGCAAACAAACAAACCCAGAGTTGCGTGCAAATTTTAAAAGCAAGAAAAAAATAGCGGTTAAGTTTGTTTTGGAGAAGTTCAAATGAAAATGCCATCAGTAAAGAAATACCTTGGCGATAGATAAAAAGAAATGACGAAAAACAGGATTTTTTCGCTGTAGGAGAGGTGCTAACAATATAATTGCTGTCAAGAAACTTTTAGTGTAATTTCTGGTGTGAAATTTGCAGGAAACCTAATTATTTTCGACTTATTCATGTCTTCGATCGTACGGTAAAAACATTTGGGCTGAACTGTCACGTAAAGTTGCACCCTGCTAGCAGAGCCTTTCTTTTGCTTGCTCGATTTGGCGTTCTCGAGAAAGGCTCTGCATGAATCGATTGAGATCTTTAATAAATATGCGCTGCATGTTGCCAGGATACAGTCTCGAACCCAAGCCTAATATGCCAGATCTCGGCGCCATCTTGGTTTTTTTATGGTACAGCGGGCTCAATTATAACCATCGGTTTTGTCACTAAACGGACGCTCGCACTGGAAAAACCGGTTTGATGAGAGAAAACAAGATTGACTAGCCCAGAAGTTCGGGCTGCGGCGGCTTCAAAGAGTTGACGCGATTCGGGCAGAGCCTACTTTTCTCCTTCTCAGTAAAGAAAAAGACAAATGGAGGCTCTGCTCGCAGGGTGGTAAAGTTGCTGCTGTGTACCATTTTTGCATGGGAAACCGCTTGTCAAAAATACTTTTTTCAAATCCTTTCCTAAAAAAACGCTGAAGTGATGAATCTCAAAAGTCCGGATTTAGATTTCATCCAAAGTATCCTCCTCGAGTGTGGATACCACAATATTTAACCTTGAACGAGGCCATAAGGGCAAATTTGCATGGAAACAAAAGACTACTAAAATGGCAGCCATTTTTGTGTCTACGTGTACATGTACGCCCGCGTAATTTGGTGCGCTGTCTGCGGGCATCCCCCATAGCGGATACGCACGTGGTGTATGTGGACAATAGAACGTATTGGTGTATGTGGACATTCTCGAATAAAATGTCGGATTTTGGCTTTTCTTCATCGTCTGCTTCGAATTCCTCGAGTGCAATGAATGGCACTCAAAGAGCTGAGTTAATGGAACAAGTTAAAAGTCAACTATTAGTTGCATCTCTTCAGGAATTACTATCGGTAAGATACGATCGATTTCACACGTGGGCTTACTTCATGTTGTACGATGCTTGATTGTGCCTCTTGTCTGTAGCAGTGTAGGGTTCAGTTCTTTCAGGTTCATTAGTCTCAAGCTTGTGTTCCTGAGTAAAATTGCTCTACTAATAGACCTTATTCACGATAGCCGCCATGTTGGATTTGCCTTTATCATGCAAATTAGCTACACACTTCTGAGGGGGCAAACAATGCAACACAAGTTCGAGAGATTATAACGAACATCTTAGCCACACAGATGATTTTTCTCACGTTCATTGAATGTTTATCATCTAAGTAGTAAAATAGAATGCTTACACAAGTTACTTCGATGATTTTTTATTTCAAAATGAGCAGATAACGAAGTAGAAAGTCAAAATGTCGGAGGCAATCAAAGGATATAAAATTATTATAGAAGGTACTTAATTCTAAATTCTAAAATTTAATTTTAGTAATGTTAATTCAATATTTCGACGAGCTGATTTTCCGAAATTTGCCTTTATTCCAATGTTTGCCCCCAGCATAACACATGGCTAATTTGCATGACAATTTGAAAACCAACATGGAGGCTATTGTTCGCACAAGTATGTGATGGTCTTGTTCGCAAACCATACATCGCGCGTCCTCACGATAGGACCTTCTTATAAATCTATTGTGAGTGACACTGTCTGATCTTAAAACCTGATTCACGATTTTGCCTTGATAATTAAAGATGGTTGGAATTATCGTCCACTGCTTCTCTATTTTCTCATACCCTGCACTCCTGCTTAGCGTCCGGTTGTCTTGCAGCTTTCAAAATGACGGTTGTACTAGGGTTGAACATACAATAAGTGTTTCACATAACCACAATGTGATCGTACATGTATCATATGAAACACCAAAAATGATGCACTCATTTAAGTGATTTAATAGGTTACCATGACAACAGAAGAGCCATCTGAAAATGCCTTACATTGTGTCTTTAAGGAAGCTCAAAATGGTTAAACTTATCATGAAAACCTGTGTCCTAACTGCACGTGTATGTGATTAGCAGGCTGAGATAAAGAGCTGCTGCAAAGTTAAGAAAAGGTTCTCTGGAGCAGTTTCATTGCAACTCCCACTACTGGAAGCTGGTCACTCAGGGTCTTCAGAAGAAAGTTCTGCTTTTGCAATGACATTTTGGATTATTTAGACTTTCCAGTCCTCTTGGATAAGGACGATAAACCATAGACCGTATTCATAAATGGCGGCTAAGTAATTATTCTTTGTCTTTATGCTAATCATCCTAACTAGCCTCGTAAACACAAGCAAAATTTAAGAGAAGTTTTGTTCCAAAGTGAGGCTAGTTAGGATGATTAGCACAAAGGCAAAAGAATAATTTCTTGACTGCCATTTATAAATACGGTCTATAGGCCATATCTAATAGCACTTGAAGGAGAGATTTAAGTATACCCATGAAATGTTACAAAAGAATATGTATGCTGGCCACTGAGATCTTATTATTGTTGTCTATCATTCCCTTGTACTTGGGATGTCTGTGAATCCTACTTAGTTCTTTATCTCCTTCTTTCACATATACCTTCCCATACTTTTATGTGGGGTCGGCATTTCATGTCAGTCACCTCCTTTTGCTTGAGTTCCATTTGTTGCCCTCAAGACGTTTATCACTGAGATCTCTCCTGATGTTGTCTGTCAGTTTCTGTTTTGATCTTCCTGTACCTCATATTCCTTCATTTTCCATTTCCTTCTCATAGCATGTGTCCTTCTTCATGGCAAATTGGCAAATTATACCATGACAATCTTCTCTCCTGGATCTTCTTTTTTATTTATATGACCTTAACCCTTCCTCTGTGAATACTACTAGTAATAAATACATATTACACACACTAAATAATATTGTCTAATAACTATTATGATTAACCCATTGACTCCTGGGGCTTCCCCATTGACGAGTAAACTCGTCTGGCATCAGACAGAGAAAAAATACTAAGTATGGTCGGTTTTAAGGTTGGTTTAGGGGTGAATGGGTTAAATCTTCTGATTTTGAGAGCTGCACATCGAGTTTTAATGAGGCCATGTTAATTCCCAATCAAATAAGCCAAACTAATATTAATACTGGTGGGAAAGGGGGTGGCCAAAATTCTTAGATTTATTTATGTGGTAGAATCCTAGCAGTCCCTTTTAGAGGCGCTGTTACACTGTGAAATGTTTTGTGCTACGATGTCCCAAAACATTGCGAGACAAGTTGCACGAATCATTTCACAGTGTAACAGCACCTTAAGTCAGTTGAGTTGCCCGCTTTAGTCACACAAGTGAGCTGAGGGGAGAATTGGAAGAGGTCGAACCTTATTTATGCATTTCCCGCTCTCCCCATTCTCCCCTAGGCTCTTTGGCTTGCTTGCGTGACTAAAGCAGGTGACTCAACTGACTAGCTAGCAGTCTAAGATGTGGTTTCAGAACTCGGTCTTTTTGCAATTTTTTTTTTATGTTTTTAATGTAGAAAATGTCAGAAAAATGCTTTAAGAAGTGCATTTATAAACCAGGGTCACAGCTGGACAATTCTGAACAGGTGAGATTAGTTTAAACACAAACAACATATTGGTACATGTATCTTTAATTTTAAGAAATAATATTAATTCTGTTATTTGCTCCAACATTTAACAAATAAGAAGCCTTGCCTGTGATCTATTCTGTTGTAAAGCATGCAGGAAGTGAATAGAGAACACTAAGAACTGCTGGGGAATCACGAGTGGTAGTTAAGTATTTTCCCTACTTCTTGAATGGTCTATCTGCCTCCTATGTGCTTTTACAGCAGAACAGACCACAAGTGAAGCTTCTATATTATTTTTTTTATAATAATTAATTTCCCCATGCTTCTGGCTAACACTTTTGGGGAAATTTATTTTCCAAATCCTACAAGTGGCATCAGCTGTGCATCTATACTCTTGTAATGCTAAAACAGACCAATCACAATCCTTGTTAATGGAATGGTTCAAGACATTTTATTGGTTAAACACAACCAAAGCTGGCAAAATGTCAAACCATCAAAGTTCAGAAACTGAAAGCGGTTCAAATTTTATCAAGCTAACAGACAAGTGCAAGCAGTTTTTTGGTCTAAAATCGAGATTTATGAGCAAACTATTCAGCAAAATCTGGCTGAATTTTGGCTCGGGAAAACCTGAATGTCATTGACGTGACAATTGGAAAACAAGCTGCTTAATGAGTGTGGCTGGTATTAAATTTTAGGGAACTGCTCCTGCATTATGTTGTGTGAATGAACCACAGTCAAATTTATGGGAAGAAGATCCCCAGAACACTGATCACATGCGAGGCTTTTTAGTTTGTCTTATAATAAAGATTTTTTAAATTTCATCATGTATTGCACTAAAATTTACAGAAAATTTTATTTTTCAAATCCTATAAGTGGTGTCAGCTATGCATCTGTACTCTCGTAAAGTACACTGTTTTAACCAATGAGAATGTGTGTTATTTCAAAACTTAAGTATACAAAGCATTACTTGGGTATATGGCTGCTTTTACAGTATTTCAATCTAAGAACAGAAGCTCAGTCGCCATTCTTGTTAACTGATGGCTGTGGGACATCACTGGAGTAATAAAGTCATGGTGTGGTTGTGCTCACATACATTTGTACTTCTTACAAATTTCAGAATTAAAAAAATGAAAAGAAAGCAAAATTATTCAACATATTGTGCAGCAAAAAAACTAGGGAATTCCCAGTACAGTACCTGCTCATTTCTTCTAACTGACATTTTTTGTTTGGTAGAAATGTATATCTATGTGTATGGATAGATACATGGATGCATGGAACACTGTATCGAAGACTTATCAGTCCAGGTTACAGAGAGAACACGGTCAAGGAGGAAGCTTTTAGTTTGTAATAAGGAAACAAGCGTCAGTGATGTCAAGGAATAGCATTCACATCACATCACTTTTTCTGAACATTATTATTGTTATCAATGGCCTTTGACTCCGGTTTGCTTTTATGTCATTTCTTGCACTTCTTACACAAAGCATCCATGAAAAAACTCTCAGGATGTAATGATACCAGTATGTTATGAGAGAAGAAGAAATCAGCCCTACTTCAATGGTGACAATGAAAATGGAATTTATACACTTCACTAGTTTACACCTTCTTGCATTGTATCACAAATTCCAGTGTTAAAATGATTCTGATTGGCTATCCTATTAACTACATTCTCTTTCAAGTGCCCCTAGCTCCAATATTTTGTAGAAATCAAATTTCAGCACCACAAAATATAATAATAATTTATTAATTTTTTATTGATGATGTCATCTCAGAGATTGACCCATGTCTCTCATGTTAGGAGAAAGGAATACTAATTTTGTCAACTTTAGGCTGTCAACTTGTAGGCCTGTTAGAAGCCAAATAATAATAATTTTGAAGCGGGCCTATGAGAAGCCAAATTATTATTATTATTTGGCTTTTAGCAGGCCCAAAAGTTGTCTAAAGTTGGAAAAAAATAGTATTCCTTTGTCCTGCTTTGAGAGACATGGGTCAATAGTGAGCTTAAGCAAGAACAAGGACAACTACGAGAACGCCACAAAACAATAAGGTTAATTATCAAAACCAATAGCTCTGGACGTTCACATTTTGATACATTTCTTTGCCATTCTTGTCCTGACAAGGAAATGATCGAATTTGAGGTTATGTGGAGAACGAGAGCATCTGACAATGAATATTCAATTTTTTCTCCCAAGCATCCACACTGCTCATACCAATTGTTTTTCTATAAAGTTGATACACACTTTCATGCCAAACAATGTGGAAGAATCACGAAATTGTTACCTATAACAGGGAATGATGATTTTAGATAACATTCTCGTAGCTGTTGTCGTCATCCTTGCTTAAGCTCCCTAATCTCTGAGATGGCATTACAAACTGCTGTGGATTATGGTTTTGAAAAGATTTTTATTGCAATTAAGAAACGGTCCAGATAAGAACGATAGCATCAACGGCAACGAACATGTTGGAATTCAATTGGTATGCAAAAAGGTGATAACTTCTCTATTGTCTGTACTTACTTCTGATTGGCTTAAACAGCAAACGGTTAACAAAACTTCATAAAGCAGTATTATATTCATCCTTACTTTCCAACCATCTTCCATCTTTCATCTGGTCTCAGTTTAAATGAATTCCACAGAAATCTTATGTGGGGAACATGTAAAATTGTAAACATTTCTTGGTTTTTGTTTTCAACTCTTGTGATTGGTCAAAATCTTTTAACACAAAAAAACAATCTTTCAAAGTGGGCTGTAAATGAATTTTATTGCGTTAACTGCCTTCCTGTAGGTTTATGCATTCTCTGTGTAAAAATGATAACATTCCTATGTGGGGAAAGCCCTGTTGCCGCATAACAAAGGAAATTGCTATTCACCTTACACGGATCATCACTTAAGCAGTTTGTGAAGAGATGAAGAGATTTACCACAGTGGGAGAGTAATATTAATATTTTGATGTTAGGGGCACTTAAGGATGCTCAACTTCAGGAGGTTCTGATTTCCTAAATTAATACCAACAAACCAGTTATGGTTGTCTAATTTTATAAAAGGGAAATTCCATCAAGAAATGTTGATGGCAAATTGTAAAAATACTTTCACCACAAAAATTCATGGGAGGGGTGGAGTGATGTTGAAAGCAAATGTTTTTTTTTTTTTTAAAGGGGAGCTTAAGCACGTAATGTTTTTAAGCTGCGGATAGACACTGGAAGTGAACGTTTCGCACACCAGGACAGTGGTCTCCCAGATTTTTAAACTAGTCCATTCTAATACAGTAAACACCCACATATAAGAACCGAGATTTTTCCAAGTTAAGCTAAATAGGTTCTTAAAAAATTATGGTATTTACAGTAGTTTTAGGTTATCTACATTCTTAAATTATTGGTTATTTCCACAAAAGATATGTACTCTCTGATATGGTACAACTGACTTCCACTGATGAGGATGCTAATACCTTATAATATATTTCATAACTGACAAAATACGTTTTGAACAAGATCTGTGCAGTTTAAAGTGCAATTTGTTCCAGTCGCCTGAAATTTGAAGGTCATTAAATCTAAAGTAAGAACCTGTTTAATTTTTTAGGCTAACCTGTTTCTTGTGTAAGGGGGGGGGGGTCTATAAAGAGATTTCTAGCCTAACTGGTTCTTAAAATTCTAGGTTCTTTTATGCAGGTGTTTACTGTATAGTGAAAAGATACTTCGCAGTATAAATGTGGTAGTGTCAAGACAAGTCAAAAAGGAAAGTAGCTAACTTCCAGTTGCTATCCGTGGCTCTAAAACATCGCATGCTTAACCCATTCAACACGCAGGTGCCCTAGGACCCCCCCCCCCCCCCACAGTTGATGAGTCTCACTCCCAGGGGTCAATGCAGGGGTTTCAATAACTTCTGAAATAGCCGTCCAATTCCATGATAGCCCATTGAAGGCGGCAGTTTGACAAGTTTATGATAGCATTTTTAGTGAAAATCAAGGCAAACTAGCTGGCGGTGTGAGGCAAAGCAGGCGGCGGTATACCGCCAGTAACCGGCTTCTATTGAAACACCTGCAATGGGTGGGGGAAGTTTTAACAAGGCATTTTGCAATAGGAATGAAATGATTTTGCTTAAACATTAGTAGACTTCCAGAGATTGTAATGTCATTGTTTACATTAACTCCCTTATGTTGCTTGATGAGATAATTCTCCTGCCACACAGCTCAAAGGCATTTTACACCCTACAATAGAGGCATACCATGTATGCTATCAAGTGAAGCTGGAGAAGCCTGAAAATTTCAGGACTTCAACGGGGTTTGAACCCTTGACCACGTGATGCCGGTACAACGCCCTAACCAACTGAGCTATGAAGCCACTGATGATGGGAGCTGGTCATTAATTTTGTGAGTTCAAATGTTCCCCTGATCAGTAAGCAACGAACGAAATGGTATATGAAATGAACCACATATTGAACTGCGGATATGTAATCAAGTGAAACTATGATCCTCGCAATTTTAACAACTGCGTAGAGAAGGCTGAAAATATTAGGGCCGTTTATACGAGAGAAAATAAGCCGCGGCTAACTCTGGCCGCGGCTTACGTAAGCCGCGAAAGGAACCATTTATACGAGTATAAACTCCCCGGCCAGGATAAGCCGCGGCTTGAGAAAGCCGTGAACGTAGATTTTGTACCATTTATACGGGATGTTCGCGGCTTACGTAAGCCGCGGCCAGAGTTAGCCGCGGCTTATTTTCTCTCGTATAAATGGCCCTATTATATGCCCCTTCAATGGCATTTGACCCTGGCCGTGAACTCGCATCGTGGCACCAAGCATCGCTAATGGGGACTTTACGATCTACGACGGCGACGTTGATGAAAACGTCACCTCAAAATATAACTTTGCACTATCGTAAGTTTCTCGCCGTTAGGTCATCTCGTTCGCGTCGTACAATGTGGGTGAAGTGTCCTAGAAATAAATTGGCACGAGCGGTTTGGGAGTAAAAATAGACAATGAAAGATTCACATTTAAATGCTCGCGTTATCGTCAAAACCAGAAATTTGGTGATTTCAGGTCGTTGTTAAGCAGAGAACCGCACGAATTTGTGCTAAAATGCGTGCCACGCGTGCAGCACAATTACTTTTTCTCTTTTAACCAATGATATTGCTGTTTCGAGGCGTTCTCGTTGACGACCGCGTCGTAAATCGTAAAGTCCCTAATTCCCGGGTTGAAACCCGGTTGAAGTCCCAAGTAAGGAGACTGGGCAGATTTTCATGAGTGAAAAGGGTGTGACTAGGGGTGTGTACTTCAATCCACCAATTAAAGAATGCCAAACGTGGCTGTACCCATAATTCTATCAAAGAACAAAGAAATCAAAATGGCCGATCTGAAGGTTTGTAAGAAGTCACGTTTGATCAAATGTTCCCTTATCTTTCAACTCATTTGTGGTTGAAGTATCTCACCAAGTTATTTTAATTTTTGAAGTACCTGTCAGGATTTGGAAACGAGTTTACCTCCGAAGCTTTACCCGATGCTCTTCCAAAAGGACAAGTTAGTAATTTAAAATTTGTCATTACGTCCACCATTCTCGTGCTCAGTCGATCATTTTATTAAAGAAACTTGTTAAGTCATAGAAGTTGACTGCAAAAAGGACTTTTGGTGATTGAATTAGCGTGAATTTTTTTTGTGACTGCTACAACTTTGGTTTCGAGGTTTTTGTAAATTTGGCACCCGGGCTTGACATAATTCGGAACGTGACAAGCTTTGTTTTCATCTACTGTTGTCTTGAGTTTGTTGTTTCGGCTCATTTGTTTTCTTTGTGATTTGTCATCTGTGAGTTTCATTTGATCTTTCGTCAAGGTAACAATGGCAGCGTGGCCGAGTGGTTATTACGGACTTTAAGATCTACGACGGCGACGGTCGACGAAAACGTCACCTCAAAACATAGCGATGATATCATTTTACAAACATTGCTTTTGTTATTCAAATTTGCCAACCACAGGAGCAAAAGACCCTTTGTTTCGACAGCCAATGAGACTAGTTGGCACATAAATGACAATACGTGACGTCAACAATATCTTCGCTATAACTTGGCTCTGTCATAATGCAGAGATCAAATCGAACTTCAACTCCCCCCCCCCCCCGGGCAAAAAAACTGAACTGGAAGTGTCAGGTTTCAAATGATTTTTTTTTCAGGCGCCGAAGTCACTAATAGCTATAACACAGGTGTTTGGGTGCGATGGAAGAGTGTAACCCTTTGACGTCCAAACCGGCCTAAACCGGCCAGACTTAGAATTTTACTCTGTCTAACGCCAGACGATTTTAGTCGTCAATGGGGAACCCCTGGGAGTCAATGGGTTAATCACTCACTGATTAACTATGTCCCCATTAAAGGAAGAGATGTAGCATTTGTGAGCAATTAGCTTACCAAAAAGGCCTTCAAAAGGTCTTTATTAAAGAAGGCAGGAGCCGACGAAGATTGTTCTTTAGCAGGGTATGACAGACAAATCCGACGATAGGGTAGGGCATCTGAACACCATTTTGGCCCGAGGGGGCGGGAATTGGAACGATCCAATCTTCAAAAGTTCAAATGCCCAGGTTTGGCCCAGGGGGTGAGGGGGAGGATGTTGAAGTTTCGACTTGATCGGCGCATAAGTTTTTTGCAATTATTCAGTGTAATTCACGTCCTACAATATGGACAAAGTATCCTAAAAATAAATTGTTATGAGTGGTTTCAGAGTGAAAACAGAGAATGAAAGATTCTCTGTTGCATGCTTACATTGTCGTCAAAACCTCAAATTTGGTGATTTCATGTCGTTGTTATGCAGAGGACCGCAAACACACTTGCTGAAATCCGTGCTGCATGTGCAGCATGATTATTTATGCTCTTTTAACCAATCATATGATTTTTTATGGTGTTATTGTAGTTGTAGCCGTTGTCGTTTCTTAAACTCCCTATTATTATGCGTTTATAACGGTAATGCTCCATTCCAACCACAAGGCGGCATGACCATTCTGGAAGTGGTGGGTAGGGGGTGAGGGGTGGGTTGGGGTTGAAGGGTACCATAGCTGAAACAACCCAAACCTTTACAAAAGAGCTACTGTAACCTTAGGCCTATACATTATCTAAAGCATAGTGTTTAGGCCTAAGGTTTGCAAGGTTTGGGTTTTTTCAGCTATAATACCCTTCACCCCTACCCCCTACCCCCACCCCTACCCCTCACCCCTGGAATAGTCATGCCAACCACAACGTGATTTGGTTTTGGTGGCCTCTAGTTCAACTTCCCTGTGCTGGTCAATAGCAACTGATTTGTGTCGGCAGTGGCTGTGGAGTACGTTTGAGAGTGGGGCTGCTAGGATTTGGTATGGATCACGGAAGTGTGAGGGGAGGTGGAAGAGGTTTATGAGAAAACAACACCATGGAAAACAAGTGGGGGTGGGGGAGCTATAGCCCACCAAGCCCCTCCCTCTCCATAGCCCCTGCTCTGGCATGTTGGGATGGTGTTCTGTTAAATAATAATATTAACCCATTGACTCCCAGGGGTTCCCCATTGACGAGTAAAATCGTCTGGCATTAGACAGAGTAAAGTCTGGCCAGTTTAGGCTGGATTGGACGTCAAAGGGTTAATGTTTGATTTCTTGGAATGTAGGAAGTTTCGGGTATACTTTCCTTTGCAACTACTTAAGTTGCTCAACAAACTGCGATAACCTGGGAACAGGGCTGGCGCAGTGGTGAGAGCTCTCACCTTCCACTAATGTGGCCTGGGATCGATTCCGAGATTCAACGCCATAAATTATGTGGGTTGAGTTTGTTGATTCTCTAGCCTGCTCCCAAAACGTTTTTCTTCGGGCACTCCGGTTTGCCCCTCTCCTCAAAATCCAACGTTTGATTTGGCTTGTTTTGATTTCAGTTGATTTGTCATCTCCCTAATTATTAGAGCACTCATGCACAGCTAAATAATAAAGTTATTATTATTATCATCATTATTATTATTATTATTACTTTTATTTTTATTAGTATTTTTATTATTATGTTATTCGATTCTCTCCAGTTGTCCGGTGTTCTATTGGGCACTGTTTACTTTGTTTTGAGCAGCAATTCCCTGTCGCTTAGAGACACAACACTTTCCGCAACAGGTTAGCAGTTCCAAGAATGGCCGATAATTGTACACTTCCAAGGAAGTCAGGTACATCTGCATGTAGCTTGCCAAACCAGGTCCTTGCATCTTTTGATATGCTTCCAAGAGCACCAATCGCAATAGGTATTATTGTGACTTTCGAGGCTCCATAAATCCTAATTTCAAATGCTAGTTCCTGGTACTTTTCAACCTTCTCCTCTTCAGTTCTGGTGATGTTCTGGTGATGTTCTGGTCTGCTGGCACAGCTTAGTATATATGTTATGGTCTGCTGGCACAGCTATATATGTCAATAAGTGTCAATAAGTGTCCATTTCTGTGGAACTGTCTTCCTGCCTCTATTACCAATTTGTCAAGCTTTCCTATGTTTAAGAACAAAGTGCTAGAGTTTTTATTAAAATAGTTTCTGAGTTAGTTCCTGCCACACTCCTTCGCAGCCCTTATTTTGTTTAATATTGTGATCTCGAGGTGGCCTCTCCTATAAGCCTGGTGGTTTCCTGAGGTCTCCTTGCCTAACAACCTGCTGTATGCTTTTTTTTTAAGTTTGTTATACACATAAAGGCAAATAAATGATGATGATGATGATGATGTCTTTATGCACTAGAGTAATATCTGGCCGATTATATATGCTTCAGCACTTTGTCTGTGTAGATAGTCATGTCCCAGGTAATCCTCACTTCTCCATTTTCTGCGATTGGCATACCACTTTTCAGTACACTCTATCCCATACTTCCTGCACATCACCCAGTGTACCCGCAGGGCCACCTTGTTGTGGTGCTTCCTATACTTTCTCTGGGCAAGCTTCTTGCATCCACTGACAATGTGTCGTACTGTTTCAGTGGCATCTTCTCTGAGGTCTTATCTATGCTGTACTTGATTGAGTTTGTTCTTAATAAAGCTTTGTTCCTGAGCAGCAGGAATCAAACCTTCATCTCCTCTTTTAAGAATCCATTCCTGAGCCATCTCCAAGACTCCTCTCTTCATCTTCATCTTCATATTATTATTATTATTATTATTATTATTATTATTATTATTATTATTATTATTATTATTATTATTATTATTATTATTATTATCTTTTCAAATTTACTTCAACTAGTTTTTGCTTTAAAAGTGAAAAGCACTTGTGTGGTGTGGTCAACCTTAGTTTTGTTAATGTGCTATGTCCAAAGACTTCATTCCCTTTTTTGTTCTAGACGAAAGAGAGAAGTGATCCTAGCTCTTATCTAAATAATTTAAGCAATTGTCTCTTATAGACACCTGAAACATTCAGTTTGCTCCAATGGGATTCAAACCCATGACCTCTGCGAGTGCGGTGCAATGCTCTACCAACTGAGCGATGAAGTCGCTGGGTTGGGAGAAGGTCAATTTGTTCGGCTCATTAATATTTTTTTGTTCCCATGAAGGACTCTATATTATCAATGAAATGAATGATTATTTGAAGTGCAGGTCATATAGACAAAAGAGAGAAGTCCATAAGTCCATAAGTGGGAGGGTCACTTCAGTCTCTCTTTCGTCTGCAAGCAGCACTTCAAAATATATAAATTCATTTTTTTTTTAGTTCTGTTAGTCATTTCCCGGCCTTGGTCAGTGGCACAGTGTCTACTTTTTACTTTCCAAACTTTAATTTTAGAAATTGTCCGTACAATCTTTTCTTCTTCCGGGCAAGAGTTTCAAAGAACTCTTTTTTGTAAAATTATTATCGTTGTAGAACAGTCCTCAGAAGTGTCCTTATGGCTTGTATGCAGAGCAGCTATCTGGGAGTGCTTTTACAGCACCAAGGGAAAATAATTGTCGAAGGTACTAATGCGTAATGTTAACAACTTTTTTATGTGCCAAAAAGTTTATTTCATTGCAATGTTACTATAGAATTTTATTTGGTTAGCTTACATATTACCACTGCTTAAAGATGCTTCCTTGGTCTTTTGCCCATGCTTAATATTATTAGATTTTTGGTAATTTACCAAATAATATGTTAATTACCAAATGATTGAAAATTACCAAGTCATGATTAATATTGTAATTAAATTAGTTTGGTAATTTTAGAATGCCACCCTTTTGATGTTGTAATTGTTGTTTTTTTGACAGTTGGCTATACCGAATCAGACCATCTGTAATTCACAAGCCTTTTGAAAAGACATTTCAAGGAGATGTGACACACAACTGGGATGAATGTGACCCTAATCCCAACCAGGTCAGTTAATTATGAACTTTCCCTGCTACTGTAGCATTTTCTTTGGAACTTAAAAGAGATTAGAATGACCCAAGGGGCAAAGTCTTTGACTCCAACTTTGAGGGAAATGAGTTCTGGGAAGGGAGTCATACTAGTCTAAGAACTTTTCACGTTGAGTGTGTTCATTTAGACTGGGCAATACACGGCAAGTACATGGCAGTTTAAGGGGTTTTTTTCTGTAGATGCGGTGGAAGCCTTTTGATGTCCCTGCAGAAGGCAGCAACATTGACTTTACAGAGGTAAATGTTCAATTTTAGAGTGTAAACTATTTTTTTCTCTTTTAATGCTACAAATGTGCAACTGCAATAATATTATTCTCTTTAAAATAAAATGTTTTGAGAATTAAATTATTGATATTCTTTGAAAGCCTTGCTGTGTGAAAAATAGTTGAATCGAAAAAGATACTTCTTCATAAGTTATGATCATGCATATCCAGGGGTATACTTGGGAAAAAGGAAGGAGTCAAACATATGACCTTCAGATTGGAAAAAGTAAAATGACACACATCCGACCTGTATTATTGTCGCAGAGATGCTGATGGCATTCTCACATTGGTGTAGAGGACAAGGTATCGAAACCTATTGGGGAGGCTGCACTTAAGCTTGGACTCCTTTTGAACATAATTTCTCATGTCTTTACTCAGGAAAACCTCTTTGTCCACTAAACGGGCAAAACATTGACAAAAATTCAAATCACATTGGTATAATTTTGTTGTGCTGCACATTTAATTAATTTGAGGGATTGCATACACTGTGTGGTGCTGGAGATGCCCGAGCAAGGCATGGAGTTGCAATTCACATCTATGGCTGCGACATTTCTATGAAGGACAAGTAAGTGGTGTACAAAATGCTTCTAATGCCATTATTAATTTTAGTTATTTAAGCCAAGTTACCCCAGGTACAATTTAAGTTTCTAAAAAAGTTTTTTTTTTAAGGTCTTAAAATTTCGATATTTAAACAATAAATTAATCTGCTATTATAACAAAACAGACAGTGCCTTTAGTTGAAAGAGATTTCTGTGAAGGAATAACTTGGCTAACATTCATGAAAGAATGCTAGAACTATTATTACTATTATTTTTTACGAGATAAATTAAAGAATGCAAGACAGTGTTAGAATGAAAGATCATCTTAATTTGCAACTTGAGCTTTCTTGTAATGCTTTGTTGACAAATATCTTTTCAGGTGTATCTATAATTCTGATGGTGACTTTCTGATAGGTGAGTGCTGTAAAATACAGGGGCTAGGACTTTTCTCTCTTTTCAAGATGTTTGCAAGGAGTATCCACTCACGTTTTGCCATAATTATGTTTGTGATAAACAAACAAGGACAAAATTAACTAGTAGCTCCCTTGAGGGAAATTCCAGGGCTGAACGTAAATGTAAGAAACTTTAACATACATGTATAAATTAAACTTACTGCTATAATAATATTATTAACCCTTTCACTCCTGTGGGGTTCCCCATTGACGAGTAAAATCATCTGGCATTAGGCAGAGTAAAATCTATAAGTCTCAGTGGCCCTTACAGGATTGAAAGGTTAATAGTATTTATGTATGTTGACAGCTTGGATGTAAACTGGAAATAAGAAATTTAGTAGTTTTCAAAGTATTTTTGTTGACATTTTGATATTATTTGTTGCAGTTCCCCAAAAAGGGATTTTGAACATCACAACAGAATTTGGCAAGCTGGAAGTCAAGCCAAATGAAATATGTGTGATCCAGGTAGAACAATAAAACTACAAACATTCCCTAAATGAAATCATCACTATGGATAGCTACTGTAGGGGAGATTATTAATAATTTCTGTTACAGTATGTGTCTAAATGGTTATTTTCTTCCCAGCTAGGAATGAGATTTTCAGTGGAAATTAGTGAACCATCCAGGGGTTATATACTTGAAGTATTTGATGCTCACTTTCTGTTGCCAAATCTTGGACCAATAGGTATGGATCAAACAGTGTAAGTTACTATAAATAATATAATAATTAGAGGATATTACACGGTGGCTCAAAGATATGAATTTTATCTGGATTGGTGAAAACAAGGCTTTACGCAGGATTGCATCAAGTCAGTAAAATAGTGTTTTTACCACAAGAAAATAAGATTCATATCTTCAAGCCACTGTGTAATTTTCGTTTTATTACATAGACAGAACTGTTTTACTCACCATTTTTTTTTCTGACACCACCCACAAACTTTATTGCAAATTCTTGGAGCTCAGTGACAGGAATTTCTTCAATTTTCACATTTCTTCTTCACTGGCAAGGAACTCCTATATGAAGTTCTATTCTTTGTGTTTGCATTTTCTTGTTTATCACTGACTGTTTGCACAAAAAAACCATGCAAAGGCTGGAAATGAGGTCATCAATATCCTCACTAGTGACCATCATCATCCCAGAGGAAAATACACCACTCTGGTCCTGGATGTAGTTTCGTGTGAATTTCATGAGAGGTTACTTTACTGTATTTCCAGTAAAACACTGCTGTCTGTATAGTACATGCAAAAATTTCAGCATGTTGATAGATTGGCAGAGAGCATGATTGTCAATTAATCCCAGACAGAGTGAAGAAAAGTTAATTATTATAACTTGTACACCGTTCACAATGTTGTCGGTTTTACAGTATTATCATTTTCCTGAATTCAAAA